>NC_143499.1:49090000-49395000 GCF_051622355.1 Phaseolus vulgaris | reverse complement strand
CTATATGATTTCATTATCTCAGGAGAGTCAGGATATCTCCTTCTAGACGAATCCCTAGTCAATGCACAACCTAAACAATCTTAACACGGTATTTTCTTTCTTGAAAATACTATGTTTTAATTAAAAATATATTCTAAACATTAAAATCTCCCCCATCAAACAATCAAATCATTCCACAATTTAGAATTTCCAAAACACCCAACAATTCATTCACTAATCATGTAAATGTCTTATCAAAAGGATTCCAAAGTGTATCTAAATAACATAAGTTTTACCATCCAAAAAGAGAGAATAAAAGGAGGATGAAATAAAATTATCTTCCAACTACAACTATATCCAACAGTATTTAATAAAAAGGATGAGGAAGTTTGATCACTTATCTCAAAAACACCAGAATTCACATTACAATCAACATAGCTCTCAAAATAATCAACTCATAATTTACTTTAAAAATTGTCACAGACAATTTTAGTTCATAAACTGAATCATCCAGAAAAATTCAAAATATATATGCTCTGAAATTGTCAAGAAACAAATCATCACAAACCTTTTTCAAATACATTCAGTAATTCATTCAATTCCAAACTTATATACATTCTAAATCATCTACTATATCTAAATTTTACATTTCAATCTCAAACAGTTGCAATCTCAAACAGTTGCAATCTCAAACAGTTTCAATCTCAAACAGTTTCAATCTCAAACAGTTTCAATCTCAAACAGTTTCAATCTCAAACAGTTTCAATCTCAAACAGTTTCAATCTCAAACAGTTTCAATCTCAAACAGTTTCAATCTCAAACAGTTTCAATCTCAAACAGTTTCAATCTCAAACAGTTTCAATCTCAAACAGTTTCAATCTCAAACAGTTTCAATCTCAAACAGTTTCAATCTCAAACAGTTTCAATCTCAAAATCTCAAACAGTTTCAATCTCAAAATCTCAAACAGTTTCAATCTCAAAATCTCAAACAGTTTCAAACAGTTTCAATCTCAAACAGTTTCAATCTCAAACAGTTTCAACAAATTATTCACCTTAAAATCAATATAAAAGATTCACAATCAACCATTTCAGTCAATATATTACTTTACTCTTCAAAAGAGACCTGAAAGCAAAAACAATTGAAATTGGTGATCACGTCACCTCCAAATCTAGAATCTTCTAACCTATGTATCTGAACTTTAGCTGATGCTCACTAAGAGCTCCAAATCTACCAAAAACCTAAAGATAATTAACTCTATCTGAGATTTTGATCCGACAAACTTATAGGGTTCACTACCAGGAGTCCAACGGCAGACTCCGATCGCCAAATCTATAACAAATTCTGATCGGGCAGTCTTGTAGTCTTCGCTGCCAGGAGTCTAACGGTATACTCTGATCGTCAAACTGATGAGTGAAGAGATCAGAATCTTAGAGAGAAGGGAGAGAAAGAGAAGGGAGAGAAAGGAAAAGGGAAACTTTTAGAGAGATGGTGGGTTTTCTTAAATGAAACCTGAATAACTGATTTTTCTATTTATATGTCCTTTTTCATTTTAATAATAAAATATTCAGGTATTATTTAAAATATATTACTTCTACTCTAAGGTTATTTTCTAGATCCTTACAGCTTATAATTGTTTGAAGAATATATGTTATGTTATTATCTTATGTTATTAAGAGAGGGTGTTTATTAATTATCATCTTATGGATTTCTCACTTCCGTTTCTCTTTCTTTTAGCTCTCCTTTATTCATGGAATTTCATTAGTTTTTGGGAGCTTTTCTAAGTTACTGATTCCTCTAAAAGCATAAAACCATAAATGCATAATATAATTGAAATTTTGAATAAATATCACAAACCTCATTTTATAACTCATTTTATAAGTAATAGATTTGAGTCAAGCCGAAACTTCAATTCTTAATATACAACTTTAAATATTCATAATTTTTATTACTTAAATTAAGGATGTTATATTGTACTTATATGTATGAGATTTTTTTTTTGTAAGTGTTATACAAAATATTTAACAATAAAATTATATGAAATCCATTATTCTTTTACCAAAAAGTGTGAATTAAGATTTCAATCTCAATTAAATGTCTTTATAGTAAAAAAAAAATCTAAAAAATGGTAAATAAATTATTAATAATTAATACCATTGGCTGCGGGAGATTTTTAATTTTTTTATGAAAATGTTATTTATTATATATGACCTAAACAAATGCTAATTCATCATAAACGAACCCAATTATCAGTTTGAACAAGAAAACATTTATATGGTATTGGAATAGAATTCCATATTATTTATTATTATTAATTCATCAGTGAGTTCAGAGTTTAGATAACCTTTCAAATAAAATGCATATTCTTTTTTTTTTTCTAAAACCATCTTTATCCATCTAAGTATGAATGACTAAACTACATTTTATTTTTTACATCAAAATAAAATTATTAAGAAATATTCATTTGCATATTAATATTTTAAAATTTTTAATATTAATATATAAGTAGGGTTCTTGAACTTTATTTTCCATATTTTAATTAAAGTTTTGTGAAATAAGAAGAAAAAAAAGGTGAAAATGATTTGAGTGTGGAAATGGAAAGAGAAGAACGAAATCTAAGGTGAGTAATTAATTGTGCACTGAACATTTTGTGTCAAGAAAGAAAAATTAAATAGAAAAACATTTAAAAAATCAATCGTACTTTAGAAAAGAAAATTCATAAAAGGATCCATTAAGTATTCTATATGCTAGAAAGTACAAATATTATTGAAGCTTTATTATAATATTTAATATTTTTTCAATCGTCCTCTGAATTAATTATTTTGAAATTAAAATAATTTGTTAAAGAATGTTTTTTTATATCTTAATTAAAAAAATATTTTATTTTAATTATAATATTTTTAAATTTGAAATAAATAAATGTTATTTATATTTTTTTATCCAATATCTATGTTTAAGAAAAAATAATACTCATAAATATAATAAATTAAAATAAGTCAAAGTATAATTGTCGAGATTCTTCTATGTTCCTTTTCAATGGTGCAATTTTAACAAAAGCTTGTTTCTTTCTATATGTCATTCTTTAAATTTCAAAATAATATTATTCTTCTTTCTTTTTAATTATATATTTTACGTAATACACCTAAATACACAATGAAATAAAAGAAATTTAATACACCTAAATATATAATGAAATAAAATAAATTAAAAGAGATATGGTAACATCTTCTACATTATCAAATTTTAAATTACTATGTCATTTTATTTAGTATATAAATAACATTCACATCGATGTATCATAAAACATTATCCTTTTATATAGAGAATTTTAAATATATAAATCAAAAGTTGTTTGACTTTTGTTATGTGTAAAATTTCTTTTTTTTAAGCTCTTTTTATTTTGTTTATTTTTTAATTTATTTTGTTTTTAATTCTTGTAATATTTTGTCCATTGGAATTCGTCTCTTTAAAAAAGAGAGTAAATATATTAGAAAGATTAAAATGAAATAATAAAGATGAAAAGTAGAAATGAAGAGTTTACCAAAATATTATTTGGAACTAAACATAAAATAGAGATAAACTTGGATTTTATATTATTGTTTAGTTGTATAATTACACGTGATTAGTATTTATTTCTCACATTTTACCAATAATTTTAAAATTGTTTGTGTTGGGTTAGAAAAATGATATTTGACATGATCTAATTTAAAGAGAGACTTAAAAAATGTAAAAGAAACATTTGAAGGAACAGAAATTGAATATAAAACTTGAAAACCAAGTTGAAAGACTTCTCACAAGTTGAACACCAGCTAAATTGTCACAAGATTCTCTCACATAGCTTCTCATATTTTTACCCTCACTCCTCTCCTCATTTACATTATTAGAGAATTTGTAAACCTTTATTCAAAAAACAATTATATTGTTTTTTGAAAATAATATTACAAATATGAATAAACTATTTAAACAGAAATGAAATATTAATAGAATTTGTTTATGGATGAAATATATTTGGAGTTATATAAAAAAAAATCAAATTTAGTTTTTGTAATCTATTTTTTTTCTAATTTTTATTTGTTTAAATTAGAAATGTTTCTTGCTAAAGGTAATTATAATTAATATTCAAGGGAAATTTTTTTTTAGAGAATTATAACTAAATTTATAAAGTTGTAGAGAGATTAAAAATATAATTTACTAGTCTTTTAAATAATTGGTAATTAATTAATTATATGTAGAGTCAAGATCTAAATTGTAATTAAATAACTCTGGCAGCACCATGTCAATTAATATAGCATCCTGGAAAGTATATGCCATAAAGAGTGTCCTCAGCATCCTAGAAGAAGCAGCCGATTGTTTAAGATTTAAGAAATTTATGAGGTTTTAAGAAAGAACAAGGTATATTCTGTTGTTACTTTGTGAAAAATAGCAAACTACTCAGCTGTCATTAGACATCCTTGAAATGCAACATTTCATGTTTTTTTTCTTCTAATTTTTGATTTACTTTCGGGGATCAGATGCAATACAGTGTATATTACTAGATACTTTTCAAGTAAAAAAAGTTGTAGTACATGCACAAAGTTTCGAAAAGATGAACAATCTTAGGATGCTTAGGCTTTACACGTTTGGATTGAAATCAAATGTATCTCTTGAATCATCTCTTGTAGGTCTTCGAGACAAAATCTAGTGACCCTAGAAATGCTAGGCTGCAATCTTGAACAACTCTGGGAAGGAGATCAGGTTTATGTTCACAAGAAAGTTCTGCACAGAAATGCTATAGCTGGTCCTTTTATGTCCACAAGAAAGTTCTGCACAGAAATAAATCGAGAATAGAGTTTAATAGAGTTTAATAGTGAAATGCATTTAAAAGAAAAGCGAGAACATTAAAAAAAGTTCAATAGAGTTTAAAATTAAAGTATCGTTTATTACAATTTATAAGTTTAATTGTACATTTATAAGTTTAATCATCCATTTGACCCATATAGTTAAAAGATTTTTTATTTCAGTTTTTATACCAAAAGACATCTCCTTTAAGTCTTATACTAAAGGGATATGTTTTCAATATAAAACTGAAAAAATTTATAATATAAAAGTTTAATTAGTATGGATGTTTGGTAATCTCCTCTATTAAATTTATAATTTCAAAGACTAAATTTTATAATTACAATCATAAAAGCAGGCCAGAACATATTCCAAAGAGTAGAATATAATTGCTTCTAAATTAGATAAAATTTGCTATAGTATTAGATTTCTACATATGAACAATATAAATACCAAATCTAAGTACCAATTTTGTATCAGATATTTTCCAGAGAACAAAAATGATATAACCATTAAACTGCTAGTAACAAAGAACTTGAATTCTTATCATAAATATCTCAGAACTTCTAAATTCTCCTGAGTCCTTTTGCAATCTCAAAGGAAATTTTCTTCCCTAAAGCATCAAGAACGGGACACGTAGGTGAGCTTAGAAGCCTAAAAACACAATCTCTCATGTCAATATTTGTTAATGTTATGCATGAACAGAAAAAATAAAATAACACTGCCAAACCTCCTTGAGAGACCAGTTGTACACTCAAACATATAGCTGAACAAACTCCAAAACAAAATAAAAGGCAGAGTTATGTCTGCAAAACTAATACAGAAATAAATTTAAAACTTATGTAACAAAAAAATCCACAATGTAAGAGGCACAAGGAAAAAACAAAGTCGATATAAAACACCAACCATAAGTGCATGACAGCTCTGGATTCATTCCAGGGTTTGCTTTTACAACCCGCACATAAAGCAAAGTACCTATCTGCAACTGATGCATTAGGCAAAATAGATTACAACCTACATAAATGTGATAGACCAACCAGACAAAACATGGCTTAACGCCCACATGAGAACAAAGTCAAGTTGCTAGTTTGACATCCAAATCAAAAGAGGAAAAGAAAAATGTACATGAATTTTACACTTCATGTTTTACAAGAATTAATTACAAAATACACTTCAGAAGACTTAATTAGGTTAACCAAGGTGATCTGTGGCAGTGGCAAAGTTCATTAATGGAAAAAACACCCACTGCTTCATGGTCCTAATTGTAAGGATCTAGAAAATAACCTTAGAGTAGAAGTCATATATTTTAAATGATACCTGAATATTTTATTATTAAAATGAAAAAGGACATATAAATAGAAAAATCAGTTATTCAGTTTCATTTAAGAAAAACCACCATCTCTCTAAAAGTTTCCTTTTCCTTTCTCTCCCTTCACTTTAAGATTCTGATCTCTTCTCATCAGTTTGACGATTAGAGTATACCGTTAGACTCCTGGTAAGACTGCCTGATCAGAATCTCTTATAGAGTAAGTTCAGTTTTGTTCCTCTTTTTTCTTTTCTCCGTTTTATGTAAGATTATGACTTCCTCGCTTATCAGGATCGGAGTCTGCCGTTGGACTCCTGTTAGTGAACCTATAAGTTTGCCGGATCAAAATCTCAGATAAAGTAAGTTCCTTCTTGGCCCCTTTTTCTTTTGAGTTAATTTTGATCTTATTAGATTTTGTACGGGTTAATCTTAGATTTTGTACGGGTTAATCTCTGTTAACTCAAGGTCTAGTTATATAGTTAGATTTTGATTAGGACTCTGTGGTGCAGGTTAATTACCTTTAGGTTTTTAGTAGATTTGGAGCTCTTAGTGAGCATCAGCTAAAGTTCAGGTAAAGGAAGCTAGTCTTATTATTTTCAATGAAACCCTAGGTTAGAAGATTCTGGATTTGGAGGTGACGTGGCCACCAATTTCAATTGTTTTTGCTTGCAGGATTGTCTCTTTTGAAGAGTAAAGTAATATATTGACTGAAATGGTTGATTTTGAATCTTTTATATTGATTTTAAGGTGAATAATTTGTTGAAACTGTTTGTGATTGAAAATTGAAAGTGTTTGAAGGATAATATAAATGAGTTGAACTGTTCTTTTTGAATATTTTGTTGAATTACTTTGATGAGAAGTGGTTGTTTGATTTCAGATGATGATTGACTTAAAGAGCATATATTTTGAATATTTCTTGATGATTCAGTTTATGAACTAAAATTGTCTATGACAATTTTTAAAGTAAATTATGAGTTGATTATTTTGAGAGCTATGTTGATTGTAATCTGAATTCTGGTGTTTTTGAGATGAGTGATCAAACTTTAATTTTCATGTTGTGGCTTCCTCATCCTTTTTATTAAATACTGTTGGATATAGTTGTAGTTGGAAGATAATTTTATTTCATTCTCCTTTTATTGTCTCTCTTTTTGGATAGTAAAACTTATGTTATTTAGATACACTTTGGAATCCTTTTGATTCAAGACATTTATATGATTAGTGAATGAATTGTTGGGTGTTTTGGAAATTCTAAATTGTGGAATGATTTGATTGTTTGATGTGAGAGATTTTAATGTTTAGAATATATTTTTAATCAAAACATAGTATTTTCAGGAAAGAAAATACCGTGTTAAGATTGTTTAGGATGTGCATTGACTAGGGATTCGTCTAGAAGGAAATATCCTGACTCTCCTGAGATAATGAAATCATATAGATGAAGTTATTCAGGTGGTGAGAGTCGAAGAAGGTTCATATGAATGGGTAAGTTGTTTAAAAGATAACTAACTTGACCTGTTATATGAGTTAACCCTGTCATACTAGGAGAGATATGATATTGAGATTCTTTATGCGCATAACTGTGTGGATTTCACAGTGAGATAGTATGACAGGTGCAGATCTCTGAGTCTAAGTAACGCACGAGTCTTCCGGAAGTAGAGTCAAGAGTCTATGTGTTATGAGTCAGTAGAAGTCCGACATATGAAATATGAATTTTATGAATGTAATAGACACTTGATGGTTTGAGAAATCGTATGAAAATTGATGAATTATGCTTATTAATTTAAAATTTGAATTATATCAAAACTTTTTATATAGATAGCTTACCCTGTTATTTGTTTGTGTTTGTTTCTTTATCTATGATGATCGTGTTTTACAGGGGAGCAGATGAGATTGCAGGTAATAGAGCTCCTTAATGAGCAACTGGAGAATGAGATAGTTTTATTTGAATGCTTTGTTTTGTTGTTAAAACTTTTGATGTATATATTAAATCCCTATGAAGAGGGATATTTCTTTTGAGATACACATATGAGAAAGTAGTAAATATATTATTCGTAATTAGATATTACTAGTTTTACTTTTATTTCATTATATATATGGGTAAAATTTAGGATGTTACACTAATCACATCCTAAAAGGTAAATAGAAACAGAAAAACTGTTTTTTAGGACTTAAGCGGAGAGAACCTAACCCAAAATACTAGTCCATTAGGTGAGAGAGTCCCAAAGTACTAAATCAAGTAGTTCATCCATTTCAATGTGGAACTCCTACCATTGCTACCTGAGCCTGGACACCCTGAAATCACATTTTTTTTCTAGGAAACACTCCCTTTCGAGCATCCAGAATGCACTCTTTTCTTTCTTAAATGATAATGTCTCAATCGTCTGAGCAATCTTATCTATAGAAGGGTGAGAATTTTAGTTTAAAAATTATAACTATGAAATATTTTATGGGTGCTGACAAATGGGATAAAGTATCTTGGACAAGGATGAGATATAGAGAGAGAAGAAATATGCCAAAATATTCAACTATTCATTTTCTTTTTCAAAACAAGGATATTGAGGCTGATCAAGGATGAAAACTTTAATTAAAGCTCCATAGCTAAGAATAATCCAGCTTGTAACAATTTGACACTTCAAGCATTGATATAAAAAGAAAATTACCCAAGATTATGTATAGAAAATGAAAACTTAATATTATTAAAATGGAGGAAAAAGTACAGCTATAAGGTGAATTAGATTTCCACAAGATCAGACAAAACAGATACATAGAAATAACATGAAAGTAAAAATAAATATAAAATGCAACTTTGGCCCCGAGATACAACCAATTTATGATGAATGGAGTTCAAATTTATAAAGAAGACACGATCACACCCCACAATTTTTAAAGCACACTAGTTAAGTGACTTAAAAGTGTAAAATCCAGCATCAAGACCAAGGCTTTGTAAAAATGGACTTTGGTTTTAGTTTTACTAGCCAAAGTTACCAATGCCTCCAATTGGTGACCCTAGTCTTCTAATGGTCCATGATACAATACATAATACTGATCTCCTTCACCTATATCTATTTACATTAATAATTGATGATGACCAAAAAATGAACCTTCTATTTTACTTCTGGTACACAACAGCAAACTCCTAAATTTCTCAATAACCATCGTGATATGCAAATACCAACAACAGAAAGTTGCAGTGATTTGAGGTAGACAATGCTACGACAGAAAGAAATAATTATGAATGTGTAATCCTTATATATATTATGAATAAAAATGTTTCTATATTTCATCAAGATATGTTCCCAACCTGCAGATAAAGAGTAACATTGAAACTAAAAACAAAGTATTGCATTATTTTACATCTACATCACGAAATACATCAAAAATAATTTATACACACCTCAAACCTAGGTATATTTCTTCTAGTTCCTCCTTCAAATGCAAGCACCGGTAAAAATGCTATAGCTGGTCCTTTTATGTCCACAAGAAAGTTCTGCACAGAAATAAATCGAGATTTTATCATAGGAAAAAACCCAGATCTAGATGAAAACAAATTTTAATTATTTTCAAGCAACTCAAAAAAAGTACAACAGTTGACACATAACCAAGCAATCCATTCATTTTGTGTTACACTGGTGAATTCCTTTTTAACCATTCAAATGACATTTACATGTTATTAGTTAAGATGAAGCAACCTTTGATTATCAACACGACTTTCATGTATATGCTATATTTGAACTATATCACTGGTTGATGTTGGACTACACCACCACTCTTGAGGCTGCAATTATGACAACCCCAAAGGGACTGAAACTACTGCAGGTTTGGTGTGAATGCAATTAAGACAATTGTCCAACAAAAAGAAAGCAAGTAAACAAGAGAGAAAGCAATCATAAACATCACTTTTGTTCCTGGTTTGCTTCTTGACATGTATCTTTGTAGGAAAAAAAACTAATGGTTTTGAAGATGGATAATGCCACCATGTCATGGCTAATTCTCTTTTTCAGTCCTTAGTCCTCATTAACAACTTAAGACAGTTAAATACTTACAGAAAACTTGAAGCAAACAAGAAAGCTTGAAAAAAAATTTAGAAAATTCCTTACATCTGATCTGCTGTCTACAACAATTCCAAGTATAGAATCCTCTGCATGTGGCACATACTGAAAAAAATTTAACAAAATCAGAATATGAACCAAAAAAGATAGCACTGTTCAGTAGAAACATTAAAATCCTACTCTGTATAATACAAAGGAAAATTACATAACATAATCCAATGCTGAAAATAGAAAATGAAATTTATATGCATTAGAAAATAGTTTTCTGCAAGAAAACAAACTGTTATTCACCTTAAAAGCAAGAACTTAATTCCCACATGATATTGAATATGTATGAAACTATGAATTGAAATGGAAGAAAGAAAGTGCTCAAAACTACACATATTTAGCCTAATTTCATGATGGCAATTAAAAATTTACTTAATTCAAGAGGGCGTAAAACAGACCCAAAGCAAACATAGGTAAAGGTATTCCACAAATTTCATGACCGATACTACCTTCCAATGTGATAACAAACAAATTTTGATACTTACAAATGACATTACACTGAAAACCAAAACAATTGATTTGAGGATATTATTCCCACCATCTTTGGGTTTAGCCATCTTGTTCTAGATTAAAATCATATTAGCCCCTTCTACTAAAAATGCTGCATTAGTCCATGTATGATAAACACATGCTTTATTTGAAGTCTTTTATTTACTGCTAGCAAATTCATATAGCAGTAAGAAAGAAACATATTAACTAGTAGCAATGAAAAACCAGTATTGTCCTGTCTACCAAACCCATGCCTTTACACTTTAATACATAGATCATGACCGCAGCATCATACTCACCCTCTTCTCAGAATTTTCAACCACTTTGTCTGCCAGCCTTCATTGCAGAAATTGCATCACAGTCCTAAGTATTATAATCAAAATGTAATGTTTTGTAAAATCTAAAAAATTAATTTAAAATGTTACAGAAATAAGCTACCCACAAGAAATCAATAGATATTTATAATATATTAATTTATAAGAAACATATTAATATTTGATATATTGTTATTTGTAGTAATGTTATTCCTGTTATTCTTACACTATCTTTATTCATTTAGTCATATTAACCTAGTTTTATGTTTACTGGTTATTTTCTAAAATATGTTAAAGAAATAAATAAATTTAGTAAATATTGACACCATAATATAATATTCTACGAATTGTTTCGTATCTGAGAGAACACAGCTGTGAAAGATATTTTGAGAAAATTGAAAGGCTTTTCAAAAACAAAATGGTAGAAACAAAGGGACTGAGAGTTGCAGAGAAAAGTTAAAACAATTTATAGCAAGTTCATAAATATCCTGAATCTTTGCAGAGGAAAACGTGTTCAACATTTCAATCCAACTCACTATATGTACTATGTACATTCTACACCATGATTACATTCCTTCAAGAATCCATACTCACTGTTAAAATATTTAATTCAATAAATAAATTATTAATCAGCAAATAAATGTGTAAATCTTTACATTCTATAACTGAGATTGAAAATGCTAGCACTGATCACTCACTCACCCAACAAAACTTGATGACTTGAAAATGCTTTACCCGAATTTTCATTTCGAAACAGCCTCATATTCAAGACCTTTCGGCATCTGTTAAAATATCAATTGTACTTTAGAAAAAGAAAAATCACGGAAGAATCCATTAAGTATTCTATATGCTAGAAAGTACAAATATTATTGAAGGAAATATTTTTTATAAATGTTTTTTTTTTTTTTTTTTGATCAGCAATAAATTGATAGAATAAAAATGGGACACTTGAGGGGTGTCCCAACCCTTATACATAAACCCTCATAGTTTAAGCAAACAACAGTACAGAGCAGAGTTAAAAGAGCATTTAACACTAAAGAACTTAAACTATACAGCTACCCAAACCAGATTGAAAACAGATCCACCAGCATAGGATTACTAAAACAGAAACTTGGTCATTACTTTGTGCCTACATAAGTGCAGCACAGAGATGATGATCTTCAGCAGCATAAAAGGTCAAATGCTTAGCGTTTGTACACCTTTCAGCAGAGTCTGAAACCAAGAGCAACTCAAGGTTCTGTTGGCCAAAAACCAACCTAAACCCGAGACACATGATCGACCTTCCTCCTATGCCAAACCCGATCAAATATTACCAGCTGTATGGCATGCAGAAAACCAGATGGAGCATTGAGGACTACCATCATGTATAGCTTCAGTAGGCATTTAGGTAGCTGGGAACGTCGGAAAAAACCTTGCCTCCCTGCACTTGCCTTGTGTTGAACCTGCAAAGACTAAAAACAAGGTTAGCTAAAAAACTGGTTTCTGATAGTGATGTCGTAGGCTCCAACACTGGATTTCTTTAAGAACCCTCCCTTTTCAGTTCAGCTCCAGCATCTCCAGGTCTACATCATCCGAGGGTCCTTGCATAAACCAGGTCTACATCATCCAGCAGATCATCACAGGCATATAAGCTTCCCTGCGGGTTCCTCCCTTTGACCACAATGCCCCAAAACGAGTAACAGCAGGTTCTCATGGCTCCAAAGACGCCTCTAACTCAGAATGAGCTGGAGTGTTGGTTAGGCCTTGGTTTAGATAATTCTGAACTGCACCTCCTGGACTTTCAGCCCCAGACCAACCAAGACTTAAGATACCGACCAATAAACATTGCCAACACTAAAGAACAACAACCAGTCTTTTTGGTTCCATCTCAGTTTCTCCTGTACTACACGCACTCCTACAGCTGGTTTACTTCCAACTACCCTGCAGACAGCTAGTCATTCGACGCCTCAAGGTATCTTCGAACTTGGGTGGAAACTTGGTCCTCCAGCCCTGACCTCTACAAAACCGACCCCTGCAGGCCTGGACCCTTCATCCTTGTTCCTTCTTCACCTTCTATAGACCACAAGTTTGCTCAAGTTCACCCAATCTTCCCCTCTACTGCTAGCCTGCTATTAATTAAAACTCTTTATACATAAAAGCGGGTTAAGAATCCAGTCTGTAAAGGAGTAATTAAAGGATTTTGATCTATGTTTCAGCCATGACCAAGATTTAAGTTGTGCCAGTTGTAATATCTCCTCAGCATCTACTACTCCTTGTTTAAAAAGGATAGAGTTTCTCTGGTCCCAAATACACCTTACTACAGCTGCCCAAATACCTTTCCAGATCATATTTTGCTTACAATTGGCCTGTGTGCTGTGGAAACTCAGGAAATGGATTTTTGGGTCATTGTGTTGAACTAACGTGATGCCCAGCCATTTAATACAAAGCGTCCAAACAAGTTGTGCAACTTTACATTCAAAGAACAGATGTTGGCATGTTTCCTCCTTACTTTGGCACAGACCACATGCATTTGATATCATGTGCACACCTCTTCTGCTTAGCCCCACCCTTGTTGGAATTCTATCTAAGAGAACTCTCCAAGCTGTTGTCAACACACTAGGGAATGCTTTAGCTTTCCAAAGGAGCTCAAAAACAGTGTGTTGGTTACCACTCGTTTGCTTAGCTAGGCTTGCATATGCTGAATTAACCGTATATTGTTCGAGTTCCTCTTCCCCCCACACTTGGACATCGCTTATATCCCTTTTCACCAGGACCCTTGCTAGGCATTCCATCAGATTTGCTTCCATTTCAGATTCCCACTCAAATCTATCTCGTCTCCACTGTAGTCCCCACCGCCAGCCCTCGCCCTCCCACACACCTACTTCTTCCACCTTATAATCCTGATTAACAGACAAGGAGTATAATCTCTGGAATAGGAATTTGAGACTTGACTCACCCACCCACACATCCTCCCAGAATCTGACCTTGTCCCCCCTGCCAAGTTTCCAGCGCAACTCTTCTTGGAACCACCCATCTCCTCCTCCCTCCTTACAAACCTTTATTAAGTCCCTCCACCACCACGATTGATGTTTCACAGGAATATGGGAGCAATCTAGTTGACCCCCATATTTTGAGAGAAGAACCTCCTTCCACTTTCCTACTTCTTGTGAGATGAGTCGCCATCTCCATTTAGCTAGGAGAGCAAAGTTAAACATTCTGATATCTTTGAACCCCAAACCTCCCTCTTCTTTTGATTTACACAAATCGCTCCAACTTACCCAAGAAATTGGTCTCTTCTCCTTTCCCCATCCCCAAAGGAATTTCCTTTGTATGCTTCTGATGCTTTTATATACCGACTCTGGCGCTTTGAACACTGATAGGTAAAAAAAAGGTATAGATGTGAGCACTAACTTTATTACACAACTTCTTCCTGCCATCGAAAGGAATCTCCCCTTCCACACACTTAATCTAGCTTTCAGTTTATTCAGAACTGGTTCCCAAAACGCTTTCTTCCTTGGGTTACCTCCTACTTCTAGGCCCAAGTATTTGAAAGGGTGACTCATGTGTCCACAGTGAAGGATCCTTGTGTAGCTTGTAAGCTCATGATTCTGAACGTTTATTCCAGCTAGCTTTGATTTGTGGAAATTAATTTTCAGCCCTGATGCTAACTCAAAACCCCTTAAGATGGTCTTCACTGTGCGAACATTGCTCCATGAATTCTCACAGAAGAAAATTGTGTCATCCGCAAACTGAAGGAAACTGACTTCAACCTCGTTATAACCAATCTTCACCCCGGACAGAAGGTTGGCTTTTTGTGCTTGCCTTACCAGTCCTGCAAGACCTTCAGCCACCATTAGAAAGAGGAATGGTGCTAACGGGTCTCCCTGTCTAAGTCCTCTTGACGGCTTAAACTCCTCCGTAGGGCTCCCATTCACTAGGACTGATACAGAAGCAGATTCCATGCAAGCTCTGATCCATTTTATCCATGTACAATGAAAACCCAGTATTTATAAATGTTGACAGTATAAAAGATTATTGAGATTTTATTATGTCTAGCTGATGAAGTATGAAATCAATACACTTGATATGAACGTTGAAGAGTGATAATGATGATTAATGGAAAGATATTATAGGAATAAAACTATAAAAGGACAGACATGGTTTTCGTTTTTCTTTTTCTTTTTCTGATTACTACGTATCTGACAGAACACAGCTGTGAAAGATATTTTGAGAAAATTGAAAGGCTTTTCCAATTTGTGGTAGATTTGTGGTAGAAATATATATTTTCCTTCCTAATAGAATATATGCAAGTTGCTTACAAACAAAGGGATCTGAGAGTTGCAGAGAAAATTGAAACCCTTCATCATTGGCCATGTCTGCTTCTCTAACAAAGCATGATGTGTTTCTCAGCTTCAGAGGGGAAGACACACGTGACAACTTCATTAGCCACCTTCATCCAGCACTGCAAACGAAGAACATAGAAGCATATATTGATGAGACACTACCCCGGGGCCAAGAAATCTCAGATGCACTGCTCTCTGCAATAGAGGAATCAAAGATTTATGTCGTCGTTTTCTCCAAAAACTATGCATCTTCCACTTGGTGCTTGAATGAACTCACTAAGATACTTGAATGCAAGAAGAGATATGGAAGGGATGTCATACCTGTTTTCTACAAGGTGGATCCATCAACTATTAGGAAGCAGGAACAAAGATACAAAGAAGCATTCGATGAGCATGAGCAGCACTTTAAGCACGACAAAGTGCAAGGATGGAAGGATGCTCTCACAGAAGCTGCTGGACTTTCAGGCTGGGATTCAAAAGTCACCAGGTCATTATATTTATTACATGTATCGAGATAATCAGGATCTCTTTTCATTTACTAAAATTGTGTTCATCTCACCATAAATCAAGTGCTTCTTTTTTCATTTCTATTAGTCGGTCATAGATCTGAACCATATCACATGTTATAGCTTAACTTTGTACCTACAAGTATGCTCCCTAGTATCAGAAGTCAGCAACGGTTACTGTAGAATTTCTGCGATCATGATTTGCAATTACTAAACCAACCAAACTAATATAGGAAGATAACGTCCTAAACTTACCTTCAACTTTTTAATTTATTTATTTTATCCAGAACTCGAAACTAGAATCGATATGTGAATCTATTCAATGATTTTCATTCTTCTTGACTCTGAAATTTTTCTTTAGTTTAGTTTAGCTTTTGTGCTTGAATTTTTATACTTTATTTTCTAAATCATCTGCCAGGACAGAATACATACTTGTTGAAAAAATTGTGGAAGATATTTTGGGAAAATTGAATCTTTATTCCACCAATTATGATAAAGGAATCATCGGCATTGAAAAACATACTGAAGGAATTCAGTCCTTGTTGCATCCTGAGTCACCGGATGTTCGGATCATAGGAATTTGGGGCATGGGAGGAATAGGAAAAAGTACAATTTGTAATCAAATATATCACAAATTGGCATTGCAGTTTGATTCCAGCAGCCTTGTTTTAGACGTTCAAGAAAAAATACAAAGGGATGGAATAGATAGTATCAGAACAAAATATCAGTCTGAGCTTCTAAAGGAACAGAAATCCTCTTATTTACCATATTACAATGAAAGGCTCAAACGGACAAAGGTTCTCCTCATTCTTGATGATGTTACCGATTCAGCTCAACTTCAAAAATTAATAGGAGGGAGTGATAGTTTTGGGCAGGGCAGTAGAATCATTATGACCAGTAGAGATAGACAAGTGCTTAAGAATGCTGGAGCTGATGATATCTACGAAGTTAAGGAGTTGAATTTTTGTGATTCTATGAGACTTTTTAGTTTACATGCTTTTAAACAAAAATCTTCAGAAGAAATTGGTTACAGGGAACTGTCAGAAAAGGTGTTGAGATATGCAAAAGGGATTCCGTTAGCTCTCCAGATTTTGGGGTCATTGCTTTATGGCAGAACAAGAGAAGCATGGGAGAGTCAGTTGCAAAAGTTGAAAAAGGGCCAACATCTTGGTATTTTCAATGTATTAAAATTAAGTTATGATGGGCTGGAGGAGGAGGAGAAGAATATATTTCTTGACATAGCTTGCTTTTATAGAGGTCATGAGGAGATTGTGGTAGCAGAAACACTTGCTGACTGTGGTTTCTCTTCTAAGATTGGAATGGATATTCTCAAAGATAGGGGCCTAATATCTGTCCTTCATGGTACAATTCTGATGCACGATCTAATACAAGAAATGGGTAAAGAAATTGTTCGTAAAGAGTGTCCTCAGCATCCTGGAAAACGCAGCCGATTGTTTAATTATGAGGAAATTTGTGAGGTTTTAAGAAAGAACAAGGTATATTCTGTCATTAAGCATCCTGAAATGCAACATTTCATGCTTTTTTTTCTAATTACATTGATTTACTTTCAGGGGTCAGATGCAATACAGTGTATATCACTAGCATTACATAGTTTCAAAGTAAACGAAGTTGTAGTACATGCACAAAGTTTCGAAAAGATGGACAATCTTAGGATGCTCATTTTCTACAGTGATTACGAAACAACTATGTCTCTTGAATCATCTCTTGTAGGTCTGCCGGACACTCTAAAGATTCTTTATTGGAACGATTTCCCTCAAAGATTTTGGCCTCCAAAGTTTTGCCCACAAAATCTAGTGACTCTCGAGATGCCAGCCAGCCATCTTGAACAACTCTGGGAAGGAGATCAGGTTTTTCAAGCTATCTATGTTCCTTTGTGTTCTAAACTTTCAAAGATAAAAGTGAATTATAAAAGCATGTTTTGTGTATTATACATATACAGGTTTTCATTTGCAATTCCTTTGTGCCTTCTCCACATTATTCGATTTGAAATTTCTTTTATTTGAGTCATACTTAGCATACTTCTAATTAAAGATAATTATAAATTTAATAGTTTGCATATATTTTTTTAGGCATATTGTCTAATGGCCCATGAATGTATTATCTACTTTGGAAGATCTTATATAGTTTTTTAATATGAAAAGGAGTTATGTAAATAAAATAGAATTTTATATAATTTAGTTAATTTAATTATAATTTTCATCATTTCTGAAAAATAAAAATTATATTTAATTTAATTACCCTGTCTTTATATTTTATCTTTAATAATATTTTAAAACAAAAAAAAAATTACATTGACAGAAGCCATATAAAAAATATTAAAGAAACAACGAAAACTTATAAGATAGAGGAAAGAAACTCCCAACGTGAAGAATTTTTTGTTTAAACATTCTACTTATGAAACTTATGTGGTAAATCTTTACAATATTTAATTCCATATAATGAAAATTTGTAGGTTTAATTAAGTTTTAAGTATCTTATAAATTTGGTTATTTTCAAATTGAGGGTTTTATTAATTTTTTTTATTCCATCGAGTATTCAAAAAAATTTATATTATTTAATTGAGTTCTTGTTGTTTATTTTATATTATTTAATTAAAAATGCCTTAGATACTTTTTTTTATCATAACATAAACTTGAATATAATATACAATAAATTACAAATTATGTATTTAATAAAATAAATTATGGAAAGATGGACTTGTTTTAACTAAGGTTTAATTTTAACTCTGAGACAACACCATTTTATTTTGTGAGTTGATACATGCATAATATAAAGTATTTCGACATTGTGATCGATTATAAATTACTATCATAAGTTTTTGAATACATAATAAGTTTAGGTTCAAATGATTAGGATGTAATTTTAGGTAGGGAACAAAAAGACGTTAAATTTTGTGATTTTTTATAATAACTATAAAATTTATAGGCAGAGTTTTGTTAGTCCACAGTGTGGTTTTTTTAACAGTGGTTTTTAAGTAATGTAAAATATAAACTCAATAGATAGTAGCTAATAGTTTAAATAGGAAGAAAAATAGATAAAGTAGTTTTTATTTGTTACCTCATTCATTTACTTTTTGTGGCAGAATTTACCCAACTTGAAAAGGCTCGACCTGAGTCGTTCTTGGAAACTTACTAGAATACCAGACCTTTCTATGTCACCAAATATTGAAGAAATAAAGCTGAGTAATTGTTCATGGTTGATTGAAGTTCACTCTTCGATATTCCTCACCAAGCTCAGTTATTTATGTTTAGATGATTGTTATGATTTGAATAGTGTAAATATTCCGAGCAACATTTTATGCACATCACCAGGATGGATTAGTCTTTACCGTTGTGGGAAGCTTAATATGTTTTCATTGAGTGAACATCAAGATAAATTTCTCCCTCATGTTATACTGGAGCGTCAGGAACCGGATATGATGAAAGAGATAAATGCTAATAATGCTACAGACTCAGAAGACTTAGAAGACTTAAACTTTAGTGGCAAGAAGCTCTCTCACATAGATCTCGCTCTCTGTTCTTCTCTTACAATCTTTCGATTTGACCTTTCTGATAGGAAATTCCTAAAGAAACTTTCTCTCAATGGTTGCTCAAAATTGGAAAATTTACCCCAGATTCAGGACAAGTTGGAAGATCTAGCGGTGCTCAACTTAAACGGCACAGCCATACAGGCACTACCTTCATCCTTGTGCCGTTTGGTAGGACTTGAAGAACTGAGTTTGATCGGTTGCTTCAATCTTGAGATTATTCCATCTTCCATTGGAAGCCTCAACAGACTATGCAACTTAGACCTTATGCACTGTAATTCACTTCAAACTTTTCCAAGCACCATTTTCAATTTGAAGTTGAGGAGCCTTGATTTGTGTGGTTGCTCAAGCCTGAGGACCTTCCCAGATATCACGGAGCCGGCTCCTACTTTTACTCACATTGACTTAACATGTACGGCTGTTAAAGAACTGCCTTCCTCATTTGCCAATTTCGTTAATCTTCAATCCCTGAAGCTCTAGGAGTGCATTGATCTCGAGTCACTTCCAAACTCCATTGTTAATCTGAAGCTTCTCTCTGAACTTGATTGTTGGGGGTGTGCCAAATTAACAGAAATCCCAAGACACATCGGTCGCTTGACGTCATTAGTGAACCTGTCACTGCGTGAAACCGGAATCGTGAACCTTCCTGAGAGCATTGCTCATCTTTCAAGCCTGGAATTTCTCGATTTAAGCGACTGCAAAAAGCTTGAATGCATCCCACCGATTCCACCATTTCTAAAACAACTCGTGGCATTGGATTGCCCATCCATTAGAAGAGTGATGCCAAATTCTCTTGTTCAAAACTTGTCAAATTCCAAAGAGGGTGTCTTCAAATTTGATTTCATCAATGCTCAACAACTGGATTCAGGTGCTCGTGCTAACATTGAGGAGGATGCAAGGCTTAGGATGATCGACGATGCATATAGGTGTGTGTTCTTCTGTTTTCCAGGGAGTGCAGTTCCTGGTTGGTTCCATTTTCGTGGGAAGGGACGTTCAGTGACTATAAATGAAGATTTAAGTTTCTGCAGCGATGATAGGCTCACTGGTTTCGCTTTGTGTGTGGTTGTTGGAGTGTTAGATACGAATGATATTGAAGGTGGATATGGTTCTTTTGGTTACAGTCTAGAATTTGAATCTGAAGATGATGGCAAACAGATCATTGCAAATAATTATGTGTTCATTTTGGAGGATGAAGACAGATCTCTTGATAAAGATCACACATTTGTGTGGAAATTTAACTTGGAGTCCCCAAGGGCGAGCGGCATGAGCCTTATGCTGTGTGATGCTCGCAGCTTCACTTTTGAGATCAGTCCGTATAATTATCATGTGGGGTCAGTTGTGACAATAAAAGAATGCGGCATATGCCCTCTTTATTCCGAAAAGAAAGATGATAAATATGGTGGTGCTGTTGACATTGAAGAATCCAGTGGAAGATAGGAAGAGGAAGGCCGAAAGCTAACCTGTCAACTAATCTCTTCCTCTTCTGCTAATTAGTCTTTCATTGGTGAGGATCTAAACTGGCTTATCGTAATACTTCTACATTACAAGTGTTGAAATTTTATCATGAATTTCTCATTTCTAATTTATTTGGTTTTATTTACATTTTCAATGGCATTTTATGGTTGTGTTCGTTCATTGTTGACAAAGATTTCTAAGTTATTGTTAGATATAGTTTGATGTTTCTGTTCAGCATGAGTTACATTTTTTATAAATGCTAGATTTACTTATTTTAAACACATATGTTGCATGAATTGGTCAAAATATTGACATTAGAAAATTGAAATCTATAACAATCTACAAAATGATAATTTTTTAAAAGATTTAATTCAATTTCATGACCAATAGAATACAAAAAAAAAAGATAGCCAAACAAAGGTGACAAATGTTGTCAAAATGCTCGAGCCCATGAAGTTGAGGCAAAGAAATTTTGCTGAGCAAATTTGAGGCAAAGAACACCCAAAAAAATGGCAGATAAAATATGCTTACCATAGGGAAATTTCTCTGAGCAAGTTTGAACCCGATTGTACTCCAAAATTTGCATGTAAATTCGCTTAAGCGCAGGAAAACAACATTAAGCAGATTTAAGGTGGAGAGCGCTCCAAACTTTGCATGTCCAAAATTGCTTGACACATATAAATTTCGCTAAGCGGATTTGAGGCTGAGTGCATATATACCTCATTAAAATCCGATTTGTCAAGTAAAAATCAAGGTTAAACTTCATAATGCATATAATAATCAATTTAAATCATTGTTGAAGATTCCACATCAACCAGAGATAAAGATATTTCATAGGGATGCAAACCTCACTTTATAAATTGGTTTTGTAAGGTAAAGTGAGAGTTAAAATTCACTTCATAATATGATATTAGAGTCATTTAAAGTATATCATAATGAGAGTTTGTTAGGTTTATCAATTCACCTAACCTCGACGAGGTGTATTAGGTTTAAAACTTTCAATCTTTTTCATCAATTAACATCTATTTCAATCAACAAAGGACTCATTACAATTTTTTTTTTAAAACTTTTCACCACATCACCTTAATATCAAGATGAATAAAGAGCTGAAAAGTAACCAAAGAAAAAAAAATTACTTTATTTATTTCCAAGTCCAAATTAGGATTCTATTGTCAAAAACGAAGAATGTGGATAGAAATATTAAAAGAAGACAAAAGAGAAAAAAAATAAAGTTTTATAAAAATGAATATTATTTTAAAATAAATTTTAAATTACTGATTTTTCTATTTATATATAATTTTTATTTAATAATAAAGTATTTTATTTTAATTATAGCAGTCTAAAATTATTTTTATAAGTGGCTATATGTATAATAGTCCAATTATCGAAAAGTGCATAAAATTTAAAAAAGAATATTTTTCTTGATTTATTTTAAAATAATTACCGTTAAGAAATATCAGGCAAAGTAGAACAAATGTCCCATCAAGCAAATAATGGTTTCGCAATTAGGTTTCGCAATCAGAGCTCCATTTCCCATTCCAGCTTTGATGCGTTGCATTGAATCGCTTCGGGGTTCACTTCGGGAATAACCAGCGGCACCTTCTCGTCCATCCCAAACGCGGAGCTATTGTCTTCCACCACCGTACCCCGATCCACCGCGGCGGGGCCGAACTTCTTGCTGATGGAGCCGCCGGCGCTGAAGAGCGCGATGTCGACGCCGTCGAAGCTATCCGCTGTGAGCTCCTCCACGACGTAGTCCCTGTCCTCGAAGACGATGCGGCGGCCGGCGGAGCGCTGCGAGGCCAGAATTTTGATGGAACGGTAGGGCAAGTCGCGGTCGGAGAGGACGGAGAGGAACTCCTGGCCAACGGCGCCGGTGACGCCGACGACGGCGATTGGCGGGACCGTCATCGCGGAGGGACATTCGGACCCTGGTGGGCCCCGAGGTGGGCTTGGGCCGGGCCGGATGGAAGCCCGATAAGAGGTGGCTGTGGCGCGAAACGGAGAGTGAAGCCATGACGGTGGTGGCGTTGGTAGGGTTGTTATTTGGCGGCTGTGATGAGTGGTAAGTAACTAAGGAACACACTCAACTAAGTGTTGTGTTTTAAATATGAAATTAAAAAATATTTTATAAATATTAAAATCAAAATGTAATGTTTTGTAAAATCTAAAAATTTAATTTTTAAATGTTAGAGAAATAAGCTACCCAGAAAAACATCATTAGATATTTATAATATATTAATTTATAAATAGACAGTGGGTGTAAAATTTATTAAGAAACATATTGATATTAATATATTGTTATTTGTAGTAATGTTATTCCTGTTATTCTTACACTATCTTTATTCATTTAGTCATATTAACCTAGTTTTATGTTTACTGGTTATTTTCTAAAATATATTAAAGAAATACGATTCTTTATTTGTAAAAGGTATGAAAAAAAAGAATTAAAAATAAATAAATTGAGTAAAAGTATTAAAGAAACTACTCGTATTAATGCTGTATAAAACTACACACCATAACACTGTATGAATCGTTAGACTCTTCCATTGACTCAATATTTTAATTTAATAAATGGCGCAAGAACCAAGAAGTTTCTTTGAGATTCAAAATCAATTTCAGATTTTATCTAAGGAGGCATAGCTATCTTTCCACGCGTGATAATGACATAAACCTAGATTCCATAATTATTTTGCAAATTGTTGACTATTCTATGAACTGATCAGAACACATGGTTAATGGAACTGACCAGAACACATGGTTAATGAAATCAATACACTTGATATAAACGTTGAAGAGTGATAATGATGATTAATGGAAAGATATTATAGGAATAAAACTATAAAAGGACAGACATGGTTTCCGTTGATAAGAAAGTGTATAATAGGGTGCCTAGGGAATTATCGTGGAATACGGAAAAGAAAAAAGTTCATTGACTCAATGTTTTTCTTTTTCTTTTCCTGATTACTACGTATCTTACAGAACACAGCTGTGAAAGATATTTTGAGAAAATTGAAAGGCTTTTCCAATTTGTGGTAGATTTGTGGTAGAAATATATATTTTCCTTCCTAATAGAATATATGCAAGTTGC
The DNA here is from genome assembly GCF_051622355.1 of Phaseolus vulgaris. Taxonomy (NCBI): domain Eukaryota; kingdom Viridiplantae; phylum Streptophyta; class Magnoliopsida; order Fabales; family Fabaceae; genus Phaseolus; species Phaseolus vulgaris. The sequence continues at coordinate 49,371,084 of NC_143499.1, read as the reverse complement.
TTACAAACAAAGGGATCTGAGAGTTGCAGAGAACATTGAAACACTTCATCATTGGCCATGTCTGCTTCTCTAACAAAGCATGATGTGTTTCTCAGCTTCAGAGGGGAAGACACACGTGACAACTTCATTGACCACCTTCATGCAGCACTGCAAAGGAAGAACTTTGAAGCATATATTGATTACAAATTACCCAGGGGCGAAGAAATTTCACCTGCACTGCTCTCTGCAATAGAAGAATCAAAGATTTATGTCGTCGTTTTCTCCCAAAACTATGCATCTTCCACTTGGTGCTTGAAAGAACTCACTAAGATACTTGATTGCAAGAAGAGATATGGAAGGGATGTGATACCTGTTTTCTACAAGGTGGATCCATCAACTATTAGGAAGCAGGAAGAAAGATTCAAAGAAGCATTCGATGAGCATGAACAGCGGTTTACGCACGACATGGACAGAGTGCAAGGATGGAAGGATGCTCTAACCGAAGCTGCTGAACTTGCAGGCTGGGATTCAAAAGTCACCAGGTCATTATATTTGTTACATGCACTTTCGAGATAATCAGGATCTCTTTTCATTTACTAAAATTGTGTTCATCTCACCATAAATAAGTGTTTATTTTTTTCATTTCACTTAGTTGGTGATAGATCTGAACCATTTAACATGTTATAGCTTAACTTTGTACCTACAAGTCTGCTCCCGAGTATCAGAAGTCACAAACTGTTACTGTAGAATTTCTGCGATCTTGATTTGCAATTTCTAAACCAACCAAATATACGAAGATAATGTCCTATACTTGCCTTAAACTTTTTAATTTATTTATTTTATCCAGAACTCGAAAGTAGAATCGATATGTGAATCTATTCAATGATGTTCACTCCTCTTGACTCTGAATTTATCTTTAGTTTAGTTTAGCTTTTGTGCTTGAATACTTATACTTTATTTTCTAAATCATCTGTCAGGCCAGAACACACACTTGTTGAAGGAATTGTGGAAGATATTTTGAGAAAATTGGATCGTTATTCCACCAGTTATGATCAAGGAATCATCGGCATTGAAAAACACATTGAAGGAATTCAGTCCTTGTTGCATCTTGAGTCGCCGCATGTTCGGATCATAGGAATTTGTGGCATGGGAGGAATAGGAAAAACTACAATTTGTGATCAAATATATCACAAATTGGCATTGCAGTTTGATTCCAGCAGCCTTGTTTTAGACGTTCAAGAAAAAATACAAAGAGATGGAATAGACAGTATCAGAACAAAATATCAGTCTGAGCTTCTAAAGGAAGAGATAAAGAATTCCTCTGATTTATCATATTACAAAGAAAGGGTCAAACGGACAAAGGCTCTCCTCATTCTTGATGATGTTACCGATTCAGCTCAACTTCAAAAATTAATAGGATGGAGTGATAGTTTTAGGCAGGGCAGTAGAATCATTATCACCAGTAGAGACAGACAAGTGCTTAAGAATGCTGGAGCTGATGATATCTACGAAGTTAAGGAGTTGAATTTTTATGATTCTCTGAAACTTTTTAGTTTGCATGCTTTTAAACAAAAATCTTCAGCAGAAATTGCTTACATGGACCTGTCAGTAAAGGTGTTGAGATATGCAAAAGGGATTCCATTAGCTCTCCAGATTTTGGGGTCATTGCTTTATGGCAGAACAAGAGAAGCATGGGAGAGTCAGTTGCAAAAGTTGGAAAGGGGCCAACATGTTGATATTTTCAATGTATTAAAATTAAGTTATGATGGGCTGGAGGAGGAGGAGAAGAATATATTTCTTGACATAGCTTGCTTTTATAGAGGACGCAAGGAGATTGTGGTAGCAGAAACACTTGCTGACTGTGGTTTCTTTTCTAAGATCGGAATGGATATTCTCAAAGATAGGGGCCTAATATCTGTCTTTGATGGTACAATTATGATGCACGATCTAATACAAGAAATGGGTAAAGAAATTGTTCGTAAAGAGTGTCGTCAGCATCCTGGAAAACGCAGCCGATTGTTTAATACCGAGGAAATTTATGAGGTTTTTAGTAAGAACAAGGTATATTCTGTTGTTACTTTGTGAAAAATTGCAAACTACTGAACTGTCATTGAACATCATGAAATGCAACATTTCATGCTTTTTTTTTCTAATTACTTTGATTTACTTCCAGGGGTCAGATGCAATACAGAGTGTATTACTAGATACGAGCAAACTTATGATGGACAAACTTGTTTCTCTTGTAGTACATGCACAAACTTTCGAAAAGATGGACAATCTTAGGATGCTAATGCTCTACTATTCCAGTCCAATAAACAAATCAAATGTGTCTCTTGAATCGCCTCTTGTGGGTCTGCCAGATACTCTAAATATTCTTTATTGGAACGATTTCCCTCAAAGATCTTGGCCTCCAAAATTTTGCCCACAAAATCTAGTGACCCTCGAAATGCCAGGCTGCCATCTTGAACATCTTTGGGAAGAACATCAGGTTTTTCAAGTTATTTATGTTCCTTTGTGTCTAAACTTTCAGAGATAAAAATAAATTATACAAGCATGTTTTCTGTATTATACATCTACAAGTTTTCATTTGCAATTCCTTTGGGCCTTCTCCACATTATTCGGTTTGAAATTTCTTTTATTTGAACCACACAGTTATACATATGTGATAAGAATCATACTCAGCATGTTTCTAATTAAAGATAATTATAAATTTAATAGTATGTACAAGAGTTTGCATCTTTTCTTTTTTTTTAGGCATATCGTCTAATGGCCCATGAATGTATTGTCTACTCATATTATTAATGATAGATATCTCCCCATATTGTCTGTCGTGCATTACATGATCTTCTTGAGTAACAGTTTTTTTGTTTTTGTTATTTGAGGGCTCTCTATAGAGGGGAAATTTACAAATTAGTGTTTGTTTTCTTACTTTATAAGAGATATTGTTTGAAACGCCCCCACTTAATATAATCATACTTGCTTACAATTACATGATACATTACTAAAAAAATTATATTACTAAAAAAATTATATATACTAGTGGAAACCCATGTCTACCCATGTCTGTTTGCTTGAGCCTGTATATTCACGTTTTTCTCTTTTACTTAATTTTTACGATGATAGAAATGTAACATAGAATAATTTTGGATGATGAGCCGAAATTGAAAAGCAAAAAATGGATTACAGAGAATAATTGAAAATATAAGTTATTTTATTTTATATATGAGATTTGATATGAAAATGTTGAGAGTATTTTGCATTAAAATAAAAACTGTACTTTAATATTAAATTTAAAAATTAAAAATTAAAAAATAATTTTATTTTTTAAGTAAATCATATGAAATGACAAAATACTTCATTTTATTAATAAAATGACATATATTAAATAAGAGTAAAATCGAAAAAAATTTATGTACACAAAAAATCGACTATAATGAAAAATCCCATATATATATATATATATATATATATATATATATATAACATTGTAACTCTAAATTCTCAAAATTATTTATATATACATAACAAAAATACTAATATTTGATTTAATTATTTTTTTAGTCCTAATGGACAAAAATCAATTTCATCTGTAAACTTTAAAAAGTTGTCTCAACTTTTTAAAACAATTTAATGTGGTGATTCCAACTTTTTTTTTTAAACAATTCAATTTAATAATAACATATATAACTCTGTGTGCAGTGGTAGAATCAGTAAAGTAAAAATATTTTATTGAGAGTAATATATCAAAAGGAATCACATTGAATTGTTTTTTAAAAAATTAGATCATATTTAACTTTTAAAAATCTTGTGACTAAATTAACTTTTAGTCATTAATAAAAAGACTAAAAAGGTAATTAACCCTAAATAAAATATAATTTTCTAAACCTACTTGGCATCTCTGTTGTCTCATGCAATATTATTTGTTTTTTATTATGTACGATATTTACCGTTCACACATTCACTCACTAAGGATTAACTAATAATTTAAATGCAATATAGTACATATATAATATATAAGTCTAACTATACTCTCACACCAAATCACACTATACTAAATTACACCTAACACTACAAAAAAATTGTGAAATAGAAATTAGTTTTAGAAACTAAAATAATTAGTTACTATATTGACTAAATCATATATCATCTTATAAACTAAAAAAAAAATATTGGTATCTAAAGTGGTTTCTATTATTAATAAAAAATTATAAAATAGTGTCTTAATTGTGATCTAACTATTAGCTACCAAGGTGTATTAATTACTTATATTCTATTAGAAACTAATTTAGATACTATTTTATAATTTTTTATTAATAATAGAAATTACTTTAGATATCAATAATTTTTTTAGTCTCTAAAATAATATCTAATTTAATTGTTATTTAATGATTTTCTTGTAGAATAAGAACACATGTATCTTCAACTATAATTCAAAAGAATCTATTATACCCAACTTCTCTACCTGTCATGCTTTAATTGTGATCATATCATAACTGATGCACAAAATCTCTTTTCCGTAATGAGTTTTGTGTTTGATACTTCGACTCATTAGGGTCATAATACCATCTTAGGTATCTCTCTCACATACTCATAAAAGGACCAAATAAAGCTATAAATGGCCTAAAAACAAAGGTCATCAATTGAGTCACATACAATGTATGACACTAAGTATATCATACACTTGTGTATACATATTCATGCATCTTATCATCGTCATTAGCCTCATAGATACAACCACTTGGCTAAATCATCACAACAACATTTCACTACTAGAGTTAAATTCTTTGGACGAGTTTATCTCGCTTGAACAACCTTGTTTCCTAACCCAAAAGAAGACTTATTTGCTTGAATGATTCCAAATTGTCTGAGCGACAACAATTGCATAGAAGAGAGAATTAATACGATCTCTCTCTTGCTCAATCAATCTCTTGTCGCTTGTGCAAATATCTTTAAAGGAGAGAGACTTTGACTTCTCTCTCACTCAAACTTTTTAGCAATGATACATGTTGTAATATCCTACAAGTCCCATAAGCATAAAGTACATCCCTTCATCGGTTAGAGTTGAAAGTCTTGCACTGGGTAGAAATTGATAAGATGAACTACATATAAAAAAATCCACAAACCTATTAGTTTAAGATTTTGAATTGAAAGTGATGTTATATCTTATATGAATTTGTTTAGAGCTCATTAATGCCAAATATTTCTTAAGTTTAAGTTATATTATCCCAAAATCAAGATTTCACCAACAAAAACTAAGGATGAGTAGAAATAATTATTATTATTTAAATTTTTAAGATATTATAGTTTCAAGATCTTATATAGCCTTTTAACATGAAAAGTAGATATGTAAATAAAATTGAATTTTATATAATTTAGTTATAATTTTCATCATTTTTTAAAAGTAAAAATTATATTTAATTTATTTACCCTATCTTCATATTTTATCTTTAATAATATTTTAAAATCACAAAAAAAAATACATTGATAGAAGGCATGTAAAAAATATTAAAGAAACAAAGAAAACTTATAAGATAGAGGAAAGAAACTCCCGTGAAGAAATTTATGTTTAAACATTCAACTTATATGTGGTAAATCTTTATAATATTTAATTGCATATAATGAAAACTTGTAGGTTTAACTAAGTTTTAAAAGTATCTTATAAATTTGGTGAGTTTTTATTAATTTTTTTATTCCACCGAATACTCAAAACTTTTATATTTTCAAATAACTTCATGTTATTTAATTTTTTTCATTAGCCGAGTGACCTGATTAGTATATTGTCCTTACATGTTAATAAATGTAATGTTTTATTGTTAATATAATGATATTGTTGTAAGTATATAACTACAAGTATATTTGATTGCTTTTACTGAAAAGACTTTGGATAAATACAACTATCCTTTGTTATTTCTTACCAACATACAATGAAAGAAACAAAAATCATCTATGAACTTATGTTATTAATATTTTTTAACACGATAAGATAATATCTGTATCATCCAATTAACTCAGAAATTAAAAACGACATATACTCTATTGGAAATATAAAATTTTTGAGTACTTAAATAATTAAAAAATTTAATAACAAATTAATTAAAAATGTCTTACTAGATACTTAAAACCTAATTAAGTCATTTTTATTATTATTACATAAACTTCAATATAATATACAACAAATTACAAATTATGTATTTAATAAAATAAGTTATGGAAAGATGGACTTATTTTAATTAAGGTTTAATTTTAACTCTCAGAGACATTGTCATCGATTATAAATTACTATCATAAGTTTTTTAATACATAATAAATTTAGGTTCAAATTATTAGGATGTAATTTTAGGTAGGAAACAAAAACACATTAAATTTTGTGATTTTTTATAATTACTATAAAATTTATAGCGACCATAATTTTGTTAGTTCACAGCGTGATTTTTTTAACCGTGGTTTTTATGTAAAATATAAACTCAATAGAAATAGATGATGTAGCTAATAGTTTACTCAAGAAAAATAGATAAAATTGCTTAAAACTTTATTTTTGTTTTTCATTGTTACCTGATTCATTTACTTTTTGTGGCAGAATTTACCCAAGTTGAAAAGGCTCAACCTGAGTCGTTCTCGGAAACTTACTAGAATACCAGACCTTTCTACGTCACCAAATATTGAAGAAATAAAGCTGAGTCATTGTGAAAAGTTGATTGAAGTTCACTCTTCGATATTCCTCAGCAAGCTCAGTTGTTTATGTTTAGATCATTGTTATAATCTCAAAAGTGTAAATATTCCCAGCAACATTTTATCCACATCACCAGGATTGATTATTCTTTCCTGTTGTCAGAAGCTTAATATGTTTTCAACCAGTCTACCCAGATTCCCTGATGTGAAACTGGAGCGTCAACGTCACACTTTCTCAAGATCCCCACATCAGAAACTGGGGCATGAACGTGGAAATTTCTCATTTACTTTAACTTGTCGTGCACCCGAAGTTCATATTTTCCCAATATCCAGTGAAATTTTCTCAATTACTTTTGACAGATATAATGAAGAAGTGGCTAATAATACTATACACTTACAATTTGAAGTGTCGACAGAAATCGAAGAAGGTGTGCCCTTAAACTTTCAAAGTCTCAAGAAGCTCTGTTACTTAGATCTCTCGCACTGTTCTTCCCTTACAATCTTTCCATTTGACCTTTCTGATATGAAATTCCTAAAGCAGCTTTCTCTCCGTGGTTGCTTAAAATTGGAAAATTTACCCGAGATTCAGGACACGTTGGAAGATCTAGCGGTGCTCATCTTAGACGGCACAGCCATACAGGCACTACCTTCATCCTTGTGCCGTTTGGTAGGGCTTCAACAACTGAGTTTGCGCAGTTGCTTCAATCTTCACATTATTCCATCTTCCATTGGAACCCTCACCAGACTATGCAACTTAGACCTTACCGAGTGTAATTCACTTCAAACTTTTCCAAGCACCATTTTCAATTTGAAGTTGAGCAACCTTGATTTGCGTGGTTGCTCAAGGCTGAGGACCTTCCCAGAGATCACGGAGCCGGCTCATACTTTTGCTCACATTAACTTAACATCTACGGCTATTAAAGAACTGCCTTCCTCATTTGGCAATTTGGTTAATCTTCGATCCCTGGAGCTCCAAGGGTGCATTGATCTCGAGTCACTTCCAAACTCCATTGTTAATCTGAAGCTTCTCTCTAAACTTGATTGTTCGGGGTGTGCCAAATTAACAGAAATCCCAAGACACATTGGTCGTTTGACGTCATTAATGGAACTGTCACTGTGTGATAGCGGAATCGTGAAGCTTCCTGAGAGTGTTGCTCATCTTTCAAGCTTGAAGTCGCTTGATTTAAGCAACTGCAAAAAGCTTGAATGCATCCCACAGATTCCACCATTTATAAAACAACTAGTGGCATTGGATTGTCCATGCATTAGAAGAGTGATGCCAAATTCTCTTGTTCGAAATCTCTCAAATTCCGAACAGGGTGTCTTCAAATTTCATTTCACCAATGCTCAACAACTGGGTTCAGGTGGTCGTGCTAACATTGAGGAGGATGCAAGGTGTAGGATGACCGACGATACATATAGGTCTGTGTTCTTCTGTTTTCCGGGGAGTGCAGTTCCTGGTTGGTTCCATTTTCGTGGGAAGGGACATTCAGTGACTATAAATGAAGATTTAAGTTTCTGCAGCGATGATAGGCTCGTTGGTTTCGCTTTGTGTGTGGTTTTTGGAGTGTTAGATACGAATTCTGTTAAAGGTAGATATGGTTCTTTTAGTTACAGCCTAGAATTTGAATCTGATGATGGCACACAGATCATTCCAAATAATGATGTGTTAAACAGCTATTTCGAATGGAATGGTGAAAAGAGAGGTGTTGATAAAGATCACACATTCGTGTGGAAATTTAACTTGGAGTCCCTAAGGGCGAGCGGCATGAGCCTTAGGCTCTGTGATGCTCGCAGCTTCACTTTTGAGATCCGTCCGTATGGTTATCACTCTCTGTTGCCAACTTTCAAATCAATTTTTGGAAAACCAGGCATCAGAATAAAAGAATGCGGCATATGCCCTCTTTATACGAAAAAGAAAGATGATAAATATGGTGGTGCTGTTGACTTTGAACAATCCAATGGAAGCAATGTTGCACAGTCTTCAAGAGAAACAAAGGAAGATAGGAAGAGGAAGGCCAGTCAACTAGTCTCTTCCTCTTCTGCTAATTAGTCTTTTATTGGTGAGGATCTAAACTGGCTTATAGTCAATACTTCTAAATTATAAGTTTCAACACGTTGAAATTTTATTATGAATTTCTCATTTTTAATTTATTTTGTTTTATTTACATTTTCAATGGCATTTTAGGAGTGGGTTCGCTCCATTGTTGATTAAGATTTCTAAGTTATTGTTAGATATAGTTTGATGTTTCTGTTCAGAATGAGATGGGTTGCTCTGTTGTCTCAGAGTTGCATTTTCTTGAAACTCTTCATATATAGTTTGATTAACTTCTTTAGCATATTTGGGTTGCATTTGCAGTGAAGGCATTGTGAAATCCTGAGGAGCTGCATTTGGAAGAGTAATTGGTAAATCCTCTTCATACTTTTCTCCATCTTATGGAACCTCATATTCCTAGTTTTACGACAATGTACCAGTTTATGCCAATTAATGCTGATTGAATATCAGATCATTGTATTAGGTTTGTGCATGGAGCTGGAAAATCAGAAAATTCTCAGCTTGGTTAGTGGAATCTCATTTTTCTTATTGATCTTTGTTTGTTCACATTGAGGCACCTTGTTTCATGTGAGTGATGACTTATAAATGCTGTTGGCCTGTGATTATTAATTCTTTATAATTGTAGTTGAAGACAGCTTATAATTGTTTAAAGATTCCTATGTTATGTTATTAAGAGAGGGTGTTTATTAATTATCATCTTACTGATTTTTCACTTACAGTTGTTCTCCTTCTTTATTCATGGGATTTCATTAGTTTTTAGGAGCTTTTCCAAGTTACTGATTCCTCTAAAAGCATAAAACCATAAATGCATAGTATAATTGAAATTTTGAATAAATATATATAACTAATATATTTTATCGTCAAAATTAAAACTGATCATGTGAGTTCTTTTAAAAATCAACTTGATTCTTTTACGTAATTACACGACTTTGAATATTCATAATTTTTATTGCTTACATTAAAAATGTTATTATATATATGAGATTTTTTTTCTTCTCAGTGCTATACAAAATATTTAATAAAAAAATTATATGAAATCTCTTATTCTTTTACCAAAAAGTGTGAATTCAAGTTTCAATCTCAATTAAATGTTTTTATTGTAAAAAAAATATCTAAAAAATTGTAAATAAATTATTAATAATTAACACCAATGGCTGCCGGAGATTTTTTAATTTTTTTTATGAAAATGTTATTATATATGAACTAAAAAAATGCTATTTTTTTAGGATTTAACATACAGTTTGTGGTAATTAAAAATTGCTACAAATATCATTTTCAGCTATTAAAATAATTGCCAAAAGTACGTATGTCAAAACTTGTTATTACGATTTTGAATAGCTACTGGTATTTTTTTTTATTAGAAAAGAATAATTAGGAGCTAACAGTTAAAACCATCCTACAATCAGTTTTACTACTTTTTGATTAAAAAATTTAATTTATATTTTAATTAGATAATATAATTTAATATTTATTATTATTTAGAGTTATTAAACGGTTATTATAATGTGAAAAACGGTCGTCAGAATAGTTTTTCTTTTTCCTGATTTATATAACTAGAATAAAAAGAATATTCACTGCATGTAACAAAACTGCTAACCGCACCAATATCAGAAGAATGGAATATTTTTCCCCTTAACATTTTGGATATCCATTTGCAATATAAATAATTAATTTTTTATTGCTTAGAATTGATAAGTGATTTCTGAACATTTCCGAATATCTATCCGTAAGTTACTTTCCAAAAAAAACAAAAACGACCTGTAAGATTACCAAGCGCTCTCGTAATTGTGTATCTGTATTTTTTTTATTTTTATCATTTATATATATTAAAAAATTATAAAATAAGAAAAATTTTGAAAACAATTAAAGAGATAAATCTGTATTTTTTATTTTTTTATTTATATATAGTTATGTTTAATATTAAGATTGAATAAAAAATATTATTATTCACTCACTCATATTATTAGTATAAATTTAAGTTCATTTTAATAAATACGAGCACATGTAAGATGACACATAAATTTTATCAAAACATAGCTAATACAGTAGTAATACCTACCAATTATTCAATTTTATTTTATTTTGATTAAATATAAATTTTAATCAAATTAAATAATTTTTTAAAATGCATATTATCACCAATAAAAATAAAATCATAGTTATGGAATAACATTTTAGTTTATAAAATTAAATATTTATATTTACTTTTATTTAAAAATTTATAAAAATTAAATATTTATATTTACTTTTAATTAGACAATTTTAAAATTGTAAATAATTTTATAAATAAAATTATATTTTTTTTAATACTATTTTTTGATCAAACTAATTAAAGTAAAGAAAAGTAAGTTAATAAATAATAAGATGAACATATGTTATTGATATATTAATTTCAAGTAAATTTCATATTTGTTAACAATATTAATTTATCTACAAATGAACTTATGTGATATTTCTTTATTATAAAATTTAAGAAAAGATTGATTGCTTGTCTTTAAAAACTCACATATTACAACACAATAAAAATTGAAAATTTATAACTATTAATAAAACATGAAAAACATACTATCAATTTATTCATAAGTTTTATTCCTCTCTCTAATTTTCTCTTTTTTTTCTTATTAATTTTATTATATATTTTTTTTATAATATATCAGTTTTTCATGAAATATGAGAAGTACGGTAGAAAAAAGAATGTGGAAAGTAGGTAGTTGAAGATGAAAGAGAGAGAAAGTGAAAAGTACGGTAAGTGGTTGATGTGTACTGGAAAATCATAAAAACTGTTTATTAAATAAATTTTAAAACTGTTACAATAGTGGAGAGTATTTAGGAATAATAAATGTAGTACACCTTTCTTTCAAATTTAATATTTAATATTAACTATTTTTTTTAGTTTTAAATTTAAGTATTTATAAAATAACAAAATAACCAAAATAAAATAATAAAATGAAATATTGATATAAAGATAAAATAGAAAAATAAATTTATACAAACAAAAACATTTATAATGGAGAATCTCCTCTATATATAGGTATAAATAACCAAAATAAATTAATAAAACAAAATATGAAGTAAAGATAAAATAGGAAAAGAATTTAGAAAATATCTTGAATTTTTTATTTAATAGAAAATGAGATAGATTTTTTATTTTATTATTTTATTATATTAAAATGTGGAAAAAACTAAATAGAAAATTTATATTACTATTTGTGTTAATCTTTTATTATTTATATTTTTTTTAATTAAATATGTTTAAAATAATTAAATAGTTATATTTTTTATCACAATAAATCAAATGTAATATTATTGAAGAATATAATATTTTAACAATGTGATTCTTAATGAGTAAAGAAATTGAAGTTATTAATTTATAAAATAAACTAAACATCTCTATTGAAAAAAAAATGTATACATTAAAGAAATAGGAAAAAAAAGATAAATAAAAGAAATGAAATATGAAGAAAATTAACAATGAAAAAAAAGATAGTAACTCAAGTGTCCCCCGAACCACGCGAAATGGTAGTCTATTACACGGCTCACTAACTCTGCATGGAGTGTGGGACTATTAATAAAACAAAATATTAAACAAGAATAAAATAGGAAAATAATCTAGAACAGTTAAAGTGGAAAATCCCAAAATATATAAGTATAGATATCATAATAACAATATAATATTTATAAAATTATAAAATAAAAATTAATATAAAAAAATATGAAATAAAAATTAATTATAGAAAAAAATAATTAATATATAATAACTAAATTAATTTCTATTATTATTAAATAGTTTTTAAATTAATATCTAATTAACAATTAATTTTTTTATTAAATTTATAATCTAAATAATTCATAATTAAAATAATTTTATTTATACTACTTGTTCTCCAAAATTTATTTTTATCGGTGTATAATAGTCAAATTGTTTAAAAGTCCATTAAATTTAAAAATAAATATTTTTTTTATTTTATTTAAAAAAGTTACTGTTATGAAATAACAGGCGAAGTAGAACAAAAGACCACAAACGTTCATTATTTCTTATAATTATATTCATTATGATGTACAAGCAAATAACACCGCGGCGGGGCCGAACTTCTTGCTGATGGAGCCGCCGGCGCTGAAGAGCGCCATGTCGATGCCGTCGAAGCTATCCGCTGTGAGCTCCTCCACAACGTACTCCCTGTCCTCAATTTACTCTAACACGTCTTTAGTTAGAGACACTATCTTTATTCATTTAGTCATTTTAACCTAGTTTTCTCTTTACTGGTTATTTTCTAAAATATATTAAATAAATCCGATTCTTTATATGTAAAAGGTATTGAAGAAACAAATTGAGTAAAGACATTGAAGAATCTACTCGCATTAATGCGTATGAATGGTATAAAGCTAGGCACCTTAATATTCTGCGAATTGTTGACTCTTCCATTGACTCAATGTTTCGTATCTGACAGAACATTTTGAGAAAATTGAAAGACTTTTCCAAAACAAAGGGATCTGAGAATTCCAGAGAAAGGAGAGAAAATTGATTCCAATGTCAGCAAGTTCTTCATCATTGGCCATGTCTGCTTCTCTAACAAAGCATGATGTGTTTCTCAGCTTCAGAGGGGAAGACACACGTGACAACTTCATTAGTCACCTTTATGCAGCGCTGCAAAGGAAGAACATTCAAGCATATATTGATTACAGATTAGTCAGGGGCCAAGAAATTTCACCTGCACTCCTCTCTGCAATAGAACAATCAAAGATTTATGTCGTCGTTTTCTCCAAAAACTATGCATCTTCCACATGGTGCTTGAATGAACTCACTAAGATACTTGAATGCAAGAAGAGATATGGTAGGGATGTCATACCTGTTTTCTACAAGGTGGATCCATCAACTATTAGGAAGCAGGAACAAAGATACAAAAAAGCATTCGATGAGTATGAGCAGCAGTTTAAGCAGGACATGGACAAAGTGCAAGGATGGAAGGATTCTCTAACCGAAGCTGCTGGACTTTCAGGCTGGGATTCAAAAGTTACCAGGTCATTCTATTTGTTACACGCACTTTCAAGATAATCAGGATCTCTTATTCATTTACTAAAATTGTGTTCATCTCACCATAAATCAAGTGTTTTTTTTTTCATTTCTATTTGTCGGTCATAGATCTGAACCATATCACATGTTATAGCTTAACTTTGTACCTACAAGTCTGCTCCCTAGTATCAGAAGTCACAAACGGTTACTGTAGAATTTTTCTTTAGTTTAGTTTAGCTTTTGTGCTTGAATAGTTACACTTTATTTTCTAAATCATCTGCCAGGCCAGAACACACACTTGTTGAAGAAATTGTGGAAGATATTTTGAGAAAATTGAATCGTTATTCCATCAGTTATGATCAAGGAATCATCGGCATTGAAAAAAATATTGAAGGAATTCAGTCCTTGTTGCATCTTGAGTCACCGGATGTTCGGATCATAGGAATTTGTGGCATGGGAGGAATAGGAAAAACTACAATTTGTAATAAAATATATCACAAATTAGCATGGCAGTTTGATTCCAGCAGCCTTGTTTTAGACGTTCAAGAAAAAATAAAAAAAGATGAAATAGACAGTATCAGAACAAAATATCTGTCTGAGCTTCTAAAGGAAGAGAAATCCTCTTCTTCACCATATTACAATGAAAGGCTCAAACGAACAAAGGTTCTCCTCATTCTTGATGATGTTACCGATTCTGCTCTACTTAAAAGATTAATAGGAGGGAGTGATAGTTTTGGGCAGGGCAGTAGAATCATTATGACCAGTAGAGACAGACAAGTGCTTAGGAATGCTGGAGCTGATGATATCTACGAAGTTAAGGAGTTGAATTTTTATGATTCTCTGAGACTTTTTAGTTTACATGCTTTTAAACAAAATTCTCCAGAAGAAATTGCTTACAGGGAACTGTCAGTAGAGGTGTTGGGATATGCAAAAGGGATTCCGTTAGCTCTCCAGATTTTGGGGTCATTGCTTTATGGCAGAACAAGAGAAGCATGGGAGAGTCAGTTGCAAAAGTTGGAAAAGGGCCAACATTTTGATATTTTCAATGTATTAAAATTAAGTTATGATGGGCTGGAGGAGGAGGAGAAGAATATATTTCTTGACATAGCTTGCTTTTATAGAGGACGCCAGGAGATTGTGGTAGCAGAAACACTTGCTGACTGTGGTTTCTCTTCTAAGATTGGAATGGATATTCTCAAAGATAGGGGCCTAATATTTGTCTGTGATGGTAGAGTTGTGATGCACGATCTAATACAAGAAATGGGTCAAGAAATTGTTCGTAAAGAGTGTCCTCAGCATCCTGAAAACCGCAGCCGATTGTTTGATGCTGGGGAAATTTGTGAGGTTTTAAGAAAGAACAAGGTATATTCTGTTGTTACTTTGTGAAAAGCTGCAAACTACTGAGCTGTCACTAAACATCCTGAAACGCAACATTTCATGCTTTTTTTTCTAATTACATTGATTTACTTTCAGGGGTCAGATGCAATAGAGTGTATATTACTAGATACGAGCAAAGTAAATGAAGTTGTAGTACATGCACAAAGTTTCGAAAAGATGGACAATCTTAGGATGCTCATGGTCTACACATTTTACGAACCAGTGTCTCTTGAATCATCTCTTGTAGATCTGCCAGACACTCTAAAGATTCTTTATTGGAACGAGTTCCCTCAAAGATTTTGGCCTCCAAACTTTTGCCCACAAAATCTAGTGACCCTCGAAATGCCAGGCTGCGATCTCGAACAACTCTGGGAAGGAGATCAGGTTTTTCAAGTTATCTATGTTCCTTTGTGTTTTAGACTTTCAAACATAAAAATAATTTCAACAACCATGTTTTCTGTATTATACATCTACAGGTTTTCATTTGCAATTCCTTTGTGCCTTCTCCACATTATTCGATTAATTAAGTAATTTTTTATAACATAAACTTCAATATAATATACAACAAATTATAAAATATGGAAAGATGGACTTATTTTAACTAAGGTTTAATTTTAACTCTCAGAAAACACCATTTTATTTTGTCAGTTGATACATGCAGAATATAAAGTATTTCGACATTGTCATCAATTATAAATTACTATCATAAGTTTTTCAATACATAATAAGTTTAGGTTCAAATTATGAGGATGTAAATGTAATATTAGGTAGGGAACAAAAATACGTTAAATTTTGTGAATTTTTATAATAACTATAAAATTTATAGAGACCATAATTTTGTTAGTTCACTGTGATTTTTTTAACAAAAGTTTTTATGTAAGATAAAAACTCAGTAGATGATGTAACTAACAGTTTACTGAAGAAAAATAGATAAAATTGCATAGACTTTATTTTAGTTTTTATTTGTTACCTGATTCATTTACTTTTTTGTGGCAGAATTTACCCAAGTTGAAAAGGCTCAACATGTTTGGATCTCTGAAACTTACTAGAATACCAGACCTTTCTGTGTCACCAAATATTGAAGAAATAATTCTGAGTGATTGTGAAAAGTTGATTCAAGTACACTCTACGATATTCCTCAGGAAGCTCAGTTGTTTATGTTTAGATAATTGTTATGAACTCAAAAGTGTAAATATTCCCAGCAACATTTTATCCACATCACCAGGATTGATTCTTCTTTCCAACTGTAAGGAGCTTGAAATGTTTTCAACCAGTCAACATGTGAAACTGGAGCGTCAACGTCCAACTTTCTCAATATTCCCTTTTGTGAAACTGGACCGTCAACGTCTAACTTTCTCAATATTCCCTTTTGTGAAACTGAACCGTCAACGTCCAACTTTTAGAGAACATGCTCAACATACTATTTTCCCAACTTCCAGTGAAATTTCCTCAATTAGTTTTGACAGATATAACGAAGAAGAAGTGGGTAATAATACTATATACTCACAATGTAGAGTGTCGATAATACTCGAACAAAGTGTGCCCTCAAACTTTCAAAATCTCAAGAGGCTCTGTCATTTAGATCTCTCTGACTGTTCTTCCCTTACAATCTTTTCATTTGACCTTTCTGATATGAAATTCCTAAAGAAACTTTCTCTCCGTGGTTGCTCAAAATTGAAAAATTTACCCGAGATTCAGGACACGTTGGAAGATCTAGCGGTGCTCATCTTAGACGGCACTGCCATACAGGCACTACCTTCATCCTTGTGCCGTTTGGTAGGGCTTCAAGAACTGAGTTTGCGCCGTTGCTGCAATCTTGAGATTATTCCATCTTCCATTGGAAGCCTCACCAGACTATGCAAGTTAGACCTTACCCACTGTAATTCACTTCAAACTTTTCCAAGCACCATTTTCAATTTGAAGTTGAGGAAGCTTGATTTGTATGGTTGCTCAAGCCTGAGGACCTTCCCAGAGATCACGGAGCCAGCTCATACTTTTGCTCACATTAACTTAGAATCTACGGCTGACAATTTGGTTAATCTTCGATCCCTGGAGCTCCAAGGGTGCATTGATCTCGAGTCACTTCCAAACTCCATTGTTAATCTGAAGCTTATCTCTAAACTTGATTGTTCGTGGTGTGCCAAATTAACAAAAATTCCAAGACACATTGGTAGCTTGACGTCATTAATGGAACTGTCACTGCGTGGTAGTGGAATCGTGAGCCTTCCTGAGAGCATTGCTCATCTTTCAAGCTTGAAATCGCTTGATTTAAGCGACTGCAAAAAGCTTGAATGCATCCCACAGATTCCACCATTTCTAAAACAACTCGTGGCATTGGATTGCCCATCCATTAGAAGAGTGATGCCAAATTCTCTTGTTCGGAACCTCTCAAATTCCAAAGAGGGTGTATTCAAATTTCATTTCACC
Organism: Phaseolus vulgaris; assembly: GCF_051622355.1. Classification (NCBI taxonomy): domain Eukaryota; kingdom Viridiplantae; phylum Streptophyta; class Magnoliopsida; order Fabales; family Fabaceae; genus Phaseolus; species Phaseolus vulgaris. The sequence continues at coordinate 49,353,565 of NC_143499.1, read as the reverse complement.
AATGCTCAACAGCTGGATTCAGGTGGTCGTGCTAACATTGAGGAGGATGCAAGGCTTAGGATGACCGACGATAGATATAGGTGTGTGTTCTTCTGTTTTCCAGGGAGTGCAGTTCCTGGTTGGTTCCATTTTCGTGGGAAGGGACATTCAGTGACTATAAATGAAGATTTAAGTTTCTACCGCGATGATAGACTCACTGGTTTCGCTTTGTGTGTGGTTCTTGGAGTGTTAGATACGAATGGTGGTAGATATGGTTCTTTTGGTTATAGCCTAAAATTTGAATCTGATAATGATGGCACGCAGATCATTCCAAATAATGATGTGTTAAAAAGCTATTTCGAATGGGATGATGTATACAGATGTGTTGATGAAGATCACATATTCTTATGGAATTTTAACATGGTGTCCCTAAGGGCGAGAGGCATGAGCCTTAGGCTCTGTGATGCTCGCAGCTTCACTTTTGAGATCAGTCCGTATAATTATCATGTGTGGGTAGATATGACAATAAAAGAATGCGGCATATGTCCTCTTTATTCCAAAAAGAAAGATGATGAATATGGTGGTGCTGTTGAGATTGAAGAATCCAGTCCAAGCAATGTTGCACAGTCTTCAAGAGACACAAGGGAAAATGAGGAAGGCCAAAAGTAAAATGCCCAAGAGGAGGCAACAAAAGATCATGATAAAGCACAAATGAGCAGCCCAATAACAAAGAGCAAGCCCAAAAGACATATCACAAAGCCTAAGTATTTTGATGATTATGACTGAACTCTTGAAGGCAAAAGGAAGTAATGGTTGAGCATAGAATAGAAGGCAAAACAGTACTTTCCCAACAAGTTGTTAGGATCTCATTCCATTTCTGTTGAGACATATCTTTTGGATTGTTTAATCTCTTTTGCGGGTTGTTATATGTATGAGAAACTTTGACATGAGAGCAGTCTTTTATTATCTTTTTGCCGGAAGCCTAACCTTAAAATAGGCATTGCAGAAAGCTACCCAGTCACCTAGTCATTGGTGAGGATCTAAACTGGCTTATCGTAATACTTCTAAATTACAAGTTTCAACTCGTTGAAATTTTATTATGAATATCTCATTTTTAATTTATTTTGTTTTATTTACATTTTCAATGGCATTTTAGGAGTGGGTTCGTTTAATTGTTGACAAAGATTTCTAAGTTGTTGTTAGATATTGTTTGATGTCTCTTTTCAGCATGAGATGGGTTGCTCTGTTGTCCCATAGTTGCATTTTCTTGAAACTCTTCATATATAGTTTCATTAACTTCTATTGGGTTGTATTTGCGGTGAAGGCATTGTGAAATCCCGAGGAGCTGCATTTGAAAGGGTAATTGATAAATCCTCTTCATACTTTTTCTCCATCCTCTTGATATTGAATATCATATCACTGTAAAACCAGAAAATTCTCAGCTTGGTTAACGTGGAACCTCATTTCTTTTGATCTTGGTTTATTCACACTGAAGCACCCTGTTTCATGTCAGTGATGACTTATAAATTGTTAATTCTTTATAATTGTAGTTTGACCGTAAAGTTGAAGACAGCTTATAATTGTTTGAAGGAATATACGTTTAAAGACTCTTATCTTATATGTTATGTTATTAAGACATGGTGTTTATTAATTATCATCTTATGGATTTCTCATTTCCATTTTCTCTTTCTTTTATCACTCCTCCTTTATTCATGGGATCTCAGTAGCTTTTAGGAGCTTTTCTAAGTTTCTGATTTCTCTAAAAGCATAATGTTAACAATTTATAAATAATTCCCAAGAAAACAACATGTTAACCCAAAACAATTCAGCTAACAAATAATTATAATACAAAAAATCCTAAAAGAAACAAGTAATATTTTAATCTGTAAATGAAAACTATCATTTTAATATCTAAAAACGGAATTTTATAATTATTTAAACAATTAATTCCATCAGAAACGCACCCAATTATCAGTTTCAACAAGAAAACATTTGTATAGTTTGGAATACAATTCCATGTTATTTATTATTATTAATTCATCAATGAGTTTAGAGTTTAAATAACCTTTGAAAAAAATGCATATTCTTTTTCTTTCTAAAACCATCTTTATCCATCTAAGTATGAATGACTAAACTACATTTTAATTTTTACATAAAAATAACATTATTAAGAAATATTCATTTGCATACTAATATTTTAAATTTTTTAATATTAATATATAAGTAGGGTTCTTGAACTTTATTTTCCATATTTTAATTAAAGTTTTGTGAAATAAGAAGAAAAAAAGGTGAAAATGATTTGAGTGTGGAAATGGAAAGAGAAGAACAAAATCTAAGGTGAGTAATTAATTGTACTTTAGAAAAGAAAATCCATAAAAGGATCCATTAAGTATTTGATAGCTGTCGTTTTGCTGTCAAATTAATATGATTCTAGCGTAGACTTGTCTAACACTAGAGAGATGATAATTTCAGTGAATAGAATTCAAAACCTATCTGCAAACAATGAAAATTAGCAATAATGGTAAAGAAACAGGGGTTGCAATCGTTTAACAAGAAAATATAAATGATGATTTGAATCGGTAAAGAATGCAGATTGACTCCCAAGTTCTTTCACCAATGAATTCTTCACAGGCTCTCTAAAGATTATTCTTTTCTCAATCCTCAGCAGAGCTAAACTAGATTGAACATGCGCCAAACCTAATTCAACTGAAGCTCACCAGTAAAGCATGCGTCTACCAGTTTAATCAATACCCACTTTGTTCCATGCGTATACTCCATGGGAATGCTTACCTCCTCTCCCTTGAATCATGCGCCCAAGAAATTAATTAGAACAATGCGAACTAACTAAGAAACCAAAGTTTAAGATAAGGAAGACTCTCAATCATGCGTTCAAGTACAACCTCTCACAAAAACCAGTTTTCCAGGAGATTAGACAATAAAAACAACTGCTATAGAGAATTAAAAATCGAAACTTTTATTGGAACAAAACCTCAGAACTCAATGGGGAATTACAAAAGAACCAACCAAAAAGGTTTAGCCTTCCATGCGGAGGCAAAACAAAAAAATTACTAAGAAGAAAATAAACTAAGAAAACCCTATGAAGCTCCTTCTTTTCTCCTTTATGCTTGTGTCCTTTTATAGGCTTTTCTGCTCCAAGGATCTTGAGAGAATATTGTAGTTTATATTTTGTTAACCGTTTCCAAGTTTCTATCTTTCCAGAATTCTTGTATTTTGCAGAAGATTTGCTTCCAATTCTGTTTCTGAGATATTGTAGATTTTATTTTCTCTTTCTTCTCCTCAAAATTTGTTTTCTGTTTTGGTTCAAAAAGCAACTTGGACTTTTCATATTTGGCCCATTCAGATGCTTCCTCTGGATAATTTACTCTAAAAACACAAAATTAACAATAATAATAGTTAAGGCCCAAATAAACCCAATTATAAGAATATTAATTAAAACAATGGATTTATTTATTATTATAGTTCAATAATATATGAATAAGGCTAGTGAGTGTGAATAAATATATGCTCATCAGTATTCTATAGGCTAGAAAGTTCAAATATTATTGAAGGTTCATAATAAACGCAATAAATTGTTAATATATTTTCAATCATCCTCTGAATTAATTATTTTGAAATTAAAATAATTTGTTAAAGAATATTTTTTTATATCTTAATTAAAAAATTATTTTATTTTAATTTAAAATATTTTTAAATTTGAAGTAAATAATGTTGAATCAAGTGTGTTCAAGCTTTGAAGAATCCAAATCCTTTGAGGTTGATGGAAGGCTGAATGTGCTTGTTGTTGCTGAGGTGTTTTAGAATAGAATCAGGGGTAGTTTATCTGTGTTAATCCACTCTTGATTGAATCCAAAGCTTAAGTATTCTCAAACCTTTTTAATTAAAAGTGTTTCTCAAACTAAGTGGAAAACAACCTGTTGTTTTGTCGAAACAACCGATTGTTTTATACTTAGGTGTTTTGAGAAAGGTTGAAACTGTTTTTGGTGGTTGACTTGCTGTCAAACCAAAACAACTTATTGATTCGAACATTCAACCGATTGTTTGTTTTGGGACCATAACAGAAAACTGTTTTGTGTTTTGACTGAGCTTTAAATGTTTTTATAACTGAATACGCTCCAGTTTTAAATGCTTTGACCAGTCTTTGAAAGCAATAAATAGTTTGTTCATATTATGTAACAAACAAGAACTGAGTTTTAATTATAGAAAAACATATTTGAGTTTTTCACTGATTTTGCTTTTGAAGAGAAAAAGATTGCTTTGAGATTGCTTTGATCAAGAGAGTGTGGAATAGGATTTTCATCTTGTATTGATTTCAGATCATTTTGTAACAAGTGTAATCCTTCTGTACTTTGTGTAAACTCTGTTGTGTGAGGCTGAGAAGTGATGTGTGCTCTTGAGGTTGTCAAGATCAGCATTCTTGGTGGTGTATGTGCTGAGCCAAAAGAAGTGTGTGTCTTGAGGGGATCAAGGTCACTTCTTTGGTGGTGTGTGTAAGTAATCTAGGTTCGATTGCTTAGTGGATTCCCCAGTGGTTTTTGGGAAGACTGGATGTAGCTTATGGTTTAAGAGAGAACCAGTATAAACCTGTGTGTGCAATCTTTCTATCCCTTAAACTCTTTAATTTCAGTTTATATTTGTTAACTGGTATAAACAACCGATTGTTTTTCTGGTACTGTGCAAAATTGCTTTGTGTTTTTGGCAAACTGAATTCTGTTTCAAGTTTTCTCCAAGGGATTTCATTCTAGACTAAAAAGATTGCGAAAACTCTCTTTAAACCATTCATCCCTCTAGTTTAAAGCCATACATTCTAACAAATAAATGTTATTTATATTTTTTATCCAATATTTTAAGAAAAAATAATACTCATAAATATAATAAATTAAAATAAGTCAAAGTATAATTGTCAAGATTGTTCTATGTTCCTTTTCATTGGTGGAATTTAAAAGCTTGTTTCTTTCTACATGTCATTCTTTAAATTTCAAAATAACATTATTCTTCTTTCTTTTTAAGTAATACACCTAAATACACAATGAAATAAAAGAAATTAAATACACCTAAATATATAATGAAATAAAATAAATTAAAAGAGATATGGTAACATCTTCTACCTTATCAAATTTTAAATTACTATCTCATGATATTTAGTATATAAATAACATTCACATCATCCTATACTATTGTATCATGAAACATTATCCTTTTATATAGAGAATTTTAAATATATAAATCAAAAGTTGTTTGACTTTTGTTATGTGTAATTTTTTTTTTTAAAGCTCTTTTTTTTTTTTTTTTAAATTTATTTTGTTTTTAATTCTTGTAATATTTTTGTCCATTTGAATTCGTCTCTTTAAAAAAGAGAGTAAATATATTAGAAAGAGTAAAATGAAATAATAAAGATGAAAACTAGAAATGAAGAGTTTACCAAAATATTATTTGGAACTAAACATAAAATAAAGATAAACTTGGATTTTATATTATTGTTTAGTTGTATAATTACACGTGACAGCATGTAAAAAAATCAGGTGAAAAGAGGTGCCAAACAGAAGTGATAGCTAATAAAAATCAAGTACATCAATTCATAACATTGATTAGTATTTATTTCTCACATTTTACCAATAATTTTAAAATTGTTTGTGTTGGGTTTGACATGATCTAATTTAAAGAGAGACTTAAAAAATGTAAAATAAACATTTGAAGGAACAGAAATTGAACTAAATGAATATATAAAACTTGAAAACCAAGTTGAAAGACTTCTCACAAGTTGAACACCAGCTAAATTGTCACAAGATTCTCTCACATAGCTTCTCATATTTTTACCCTCACTCCTCTTCTCATTTACATTATTATAGAATTTGTAAACCATTAAACTGCTAGTAACAAAGAACTTGAATTCTTATCATAAATATCTCAGAACTTCTAAATTCTCCTGAGTCCTTTAGCTAGTGGTGGAGAGTTTTCGCCCTTAAGAAGCATTGGTATTTTCAACCACTGAAGAATAGGCTATAAAACTAGGAATAATGGTCAACCATATGTTTCATACGAGCCATGTCGGTTTAAAGAAACAAAGATAAAGAACATCATATGTTGCATATATTTATTCACACTCACTAACCTTATTCATAGATTATTGGACTATAATAATAAATAAATCCATTGTTTTAATTATTATTCTTATAATTGGGTTTATTTGGGCCTTAACTATTATTATTGTTAATTTTGTGTTTTTAGAGTAAATTATCCGGAGGAAGCATCTATGAATGGGCCAAATATGCAAAAGTCCAAGTTGCTTCTTGAACCAAAACAGAAAAGCCTATAAACTACAATATTCTCTCAAGATCTTTGGAGCAGAAAAGCCTATAAAAGGACACAAGCATCAAGGAGAAAAAGAAGGAGGAGCTTCATAGGGTTTTCTTAGTTTATTTTCTTCTTAGTAATTCTTTTGTTTTGCTTCCGCATGGAAGGCTAAACCTTTTTGGTTGATTCCTTTGTAATTTCCCATTGAGTTCTGAGGTTTTGTTCAATAAAAGTTTCGATTTTTAATTCTCTATAGCAGTTGTTTTTATTGTCTAATCTCCTGGAAAACTAGTTTTTGTGAGAGGTTGTACTTGAACGCATGATTGAGAGTCTTCCTTATCTTAAATTTTGGTTTCTTAGTTAGTTCGCATTGTTCTAATTAATTTCTTGGGCGCATGATTCAAGAGAGAGGAGATAAGCATGCCCACATGGAACAAAGTGGGTATTGATTAAACTAGTAGACGCATGTTTTACTGGTGAGTTTCAGTTGAATTAGATCGGCGCATGTTCAATCTGGTTTAGCTCTGTTGGAGAATTGAGAAAGGATTAATCTTTAGAGAACCTATGAAGAATTCAATGGTGGAAGAACTTGGGATCAACCGCTTTTTATTTGTTATTTTAATCTCTTTTATATTTTTTGCACAACTATCTTAAACCCCCTTTTCATCTTTATTGTTATTGCTAACTTTTATTGTTTGCAGATAGATTTTAAACCCTATCAACTGATTTTACTATTGGATTCGTTGGGAGACGACTTGGGGACATTTGTCCACAATTATACTATCAGCTCTCTAGTGTTAGACAAATCTACACTAGAATCATATTAATTTGATAGCAAAACGACAGTTATCAGTCACACTAAAAATAGTGAGTGTCTGCATGCCCAAACACGTCCATTTAAGCCAACTGCAATCTCAAAGGAAATTTTCTTCCCTAAAGCATCAAGAACAAACACAATCTCTCATGTCAATATTTGTTAATGTTATGCATGGACAGCAAAAATAAAATAACACTGCCAAACCTCCTTGAGAGACCAGTTGTACACTCAAACATATAGCTGAACAAACTCCAAAACAAAATAAAAGGCAGAGTTAAGTCTGCAAAACTAATACAGAAATAAATTTAAAACTTATTTAACAAAAAAATCCACAATGTAAGAGGCACAAGGAAAAAACAAAGTCGATATAAAACACCAACCATCAGTGCATGACAGCTCTGGATTCATTCCAGGGTTTGCTTTTACAACCCGCACATAAAGCAAAGTACCTATCTGCAACTGATGCATTAGGCAAAATAGATTACAACCTACATAAATGTGATAGACCAACCAGACAAAACATGGCTTAACACCCAGATGAGAACAAAGTCAAGTTGCTAGTTTGACATCCAAATCAAAAGAGGAAAAGAAAAATGTACATGAATTTTACACTTCATGTTTTACAAGAATTAATTACAAAATACACTTCAGAAGACTTAATTAGGTTAACCAAGGTGATCTGTGGCAGTGGCAAAGTTCATTAATGGAAAAAAACACCCACTGCTTCATGGTCCTAATTGTAAGGATCTAGAAAATAACCTTAGAGTAGAAGTCATATATTTTAAATGATACCTGAATATTTTATTATTAAAATGAAAAAGGACATATAAATAGAAAAATCAGTTATTCAGTTTCATTTAAGAAAAACCACCATCTCTCTAAAAGTTTCCTTTTCCTTTCTCTCCCTTCACTTTAAGATTCTGATCTCTTCTCATCAGTTTGACGATTAGAGTATACCGTTAGACTCCTGGTAGCGAAGACTACAAGACTGCCCGATCAGAATCTCTTATAGAGTAAGTTCAGTTTTCTTTTTTCTTTTCTCCCTTTTATGTAAGATTCTGACTTCCTCGCTTATCAGGGTCGGGGTCTGCTGTTGGACTCCTGTTAGTGAACCTATAAGTTTGCCGGATCAAAATCTCAGATAGAGTAAGTTCCTTCTTGGCCCCTTTTTCTTTTGAGTTAATTTTGATCTTATTAGATTTTGTACGGGTTAATCTCTGTTAACTGAAGGTCTAGTTATATAGTTAGATTTTGATTAGGACTCTGTGGTGCAGGTTAATTACCTTTAGGTTTTTAGTAGATTTGGAGCTAAAGTTCAGGTAAGGGAAGCTAGTCTTATTATTTTCAATGAAACCCTAGGTTAGAAGATTCTGGATTTGGAGGTGACGTGGCCACCAATTTCAATTGTTTTTGCTTGCAGGATTGTCTCTTTTGAAGACTGAAATGGTTGGTTTTGAATCTTCTATATTGATTTTAAGGTGAATAATTTGTTGAAACTGTTTGTGATTGAAAATTGAAAGTGTTTGAAGGATAATATAAATGAGTTGAACTGTTCTTTTTGAATATTTTGTTGAATTACTTTGATGAGAAGTGGTTGTGTGATTTCAGATGATGATTGACTTAAAGAGCATATATTTTGAATATTTCTTGATGATTCAGTTTATGAACTGAAATTGTCTGGGACAATTTTTAAAGTAAATTATGAGTTGATTATTTTGAGAGCTATGTTGATTGTAATCTGAATTCTGGTGTTTTTGAGATGAGTGATCAAACTTTAATTTTCATGTTGTGGCTTCCTCATCCTTTTTATTAAATACTGTTGGATATAGTTGTAGTTGGAAGATAATTTTATTTCATTCTCCTTTTATTGTCTCTCTTTTTGGATAGTAAAACTTGATGTTATTTAGATACACTTTGGAATCCTTTTGATTCAAGACATTTATATGATTAGTGAATGAATTGTTGGGTGTTTTGGAAATTCTAAATTGTGGAATGATTTGATTGTTTGATGTGGGAGATTTTAATGTTTAGAATATATTTTTAATCAAAACATAGTATTTTCAGGAAAGAAAATACCGTGTTAAGATTGTTTAGGATGTGCATTGACTAGGGATTCGTCTAGAAGGAAATATCCTGACTCTCCTGAGATAATGAAATCATATAGATGAAGTTATTCAGGTGGTGAGAGTCGAAGGAGGTTCATATGAATGGGTAAGTTGTTTAAAAGATAACTAACTTGACCTGTCATACTAGGAGAGATATGATATTGAGATTCTTTATGCGCATAACTGTGTAGATTTCACAGTGAGATAGTATGACAGGCAAATCTCTGAGTCTAAGTAACGCACGAGTCTTCCAGAAGTAGAGTCTAAGAGTCTATGTGTTATGAATCAGTAGAAGTCCGACATATGAAATATGAATTTTATGAATGTAATAGACACTTGATGGTTTGAGAAATCGTATGAAAATTGATGAATTATGCTTATTAATTTAAAATTTGAATTATATCAAAACTTTTTATATAGATAGCTTACCCTGTTATTTGTTTGTGTTTGTTTCTTTATCTATGATGATCGTGTTTTACACGGGAGCAGATGAGATTGCAGGTAATAGAGCTCCTTATTAAGCAACTGGAGAATGAGATAGTTTTATTTGAATGCTTTGTTTTATTGTTAAAACTTTTGATGTATATATTAAATCCCTATGAAGAGGGATATTTCTTTTGAGATACACATATGAGAAAGTAGTAAATATATTATTCGTAATTAGATATTACTAGTTTTACTTTTATTTCATTATATATATGGGTAAAATTTAGGATGTTACACTAATCACACCCTAAAAGATAAATAGAAACAGAAAAACTGTTTTTTAGGACTTAAGCATAAGGGTAGAGAACCTAACCCAAAATACTAGTCCATTAGGTGAGAGAGTCCCAAAGTACTAAATCAAGTAGTTCATCCATTTCAATGTGGAACTCCTACCATTGCTACCTGAGCCTGGACACCCTGAAATCACATTTTTTTTCTAGGAAACACTCCCTTTCGAGCATCCAGAATGCACTCTTTTCTTTCTTAAATGATAATGTCTCAATCGTCTGAGCAATCTTATCTATAGAAGGGTGAGAATTTTAGTTTAAAAATTATAACTATGAAATCTTTTAACCTATAAAGGCATATGGGTGCTGACAAATGGGATAAAGTATCTTGGACAAGGATGAGATATATAGAGAGAGAAGAAATATGCCAAAATATTCAACTATTCATTTTCTTTTTCAAAACAAGGATATTGAGGCTGATCAAGGATGAAAACTTTAATTAAAGCTCCATAGCTAAGAATAATCCAGCTTGTAACAATTTGACACTTCAAGCATTCATATAAAAAGAAAATTACCCAAGATTATGCATAGAAAATGAAAACTTAATATTATTAAAATGGAGGAAAAAGTACAGCTATAGGGTGAATTAGATTTCCACAAGATCAGACAAAACAGATACATAGAAAGAACATGAAAGTAAAAATAAATATAAAATGCAACTTTTGCCCCGAGATACAACCAAAATGATGAATGGAGTTTGGAAATAACCAAAGTACAGCTATAAGGTGAATTAGACCAAGGCTTTGTAAAAATGGACTTTGGTTTTAGTTTTACTAGCCGAAGTTACCAATGCCTCCAATTGGTGACCCTAGTCTTCTAATGGTCCATGGTACAATGCATAATACTGATCTCCTTCACCTATATCTATTTACATTAATAATTGATGATGACCAAAAAATGAACCTTCTATTTTACTTCTGGTACACAACAGCAAACTCCTAAATTTCTCAATAACCATCGTGATATGCAAATACCAAATTGCAGAAAGTTACAGTGATTTGAGGTAGACAATGCTACGACAGAAAGAAATAATTATGAATGTGTAATCCTTATATATATTATGAATAAAAATGTTTCTACATTTCATCAAGATATGTTCCCAACCTGCAGATAAAGAGTAACATTGAAACTAAAAACAAAGTATTGCATTATTTTACATCTACATCACGAAATACATCAAAAATAATTTATACACACCTCAAACCTAGGTATATTTCTTCTAGTTCCTCCTTCAAATGCAAGCACCGGTAAAAATGCTATAGCTGGTCCTTTTATGTCCACAAGAAAGTTCTGCACAGAAATAAATCGAGATTTTATCATAGGAAAAAACCCAGATCTAGATGAAAACAAATTTTAATTATTTTCAAGCAACTCAAAAAAAGTACACACTACAAGAAAAACTTGATTTAGCTTCCAAATTTTTGCGTGAGCTATTTGCAGACACTATTCTCGTTGCCCACGCAAATCCATCATTTTCTTGTAGTGACAACAGTTGACACATAACCAAGCAATCCATTCATTTTGTGTTACACTGGGTAAATTCCTTTTTAACCATTCAAATGACATTTACATGTTATTAGTTAAGATGAAGCAACCTTTGATTATCAACACGACTTTCATGTATATGCTATATTTGAACTATATCACTGGTTGATGTTGGACTACACCACCACTCTTGAGGCTGCAATTATGACAACCCCAAAGGGACTGAAACTACTGCAGGTTAGGTGTGAATGCAATTAAGACAATTGTCCAACAAAAAGAAAGCAAGTAAACAACAGAGAAAGCAATCATAAACATCACTTTTGTTCCTGGTTTGCTTTCTTGACATGTATCTTTGTAGGAAAAAAAACTAATGGTTTTGAAGAAGGATAATGCCACTATGTCATGGCTAATTCTCTTTTTCAGTCCTTAGTCCTCATTAACAACTTAAGACAGTTAAATACTTACAGAAAACTTTAAGAAAACAAGAAAGCTTGAAAAAAAAAAAATTAGAAAATTCCTTACATCTGATCTGAATGTGGCACATACTGAAAAAAATTGAACAAAATCAGAATATGGACGAAAAAAGATAGCACTGTTCAGTAAAAACATTAAAATCCTACTCTGTATAATACAAAGGAAAAATTACATAACATAATCCAATGCTGAAAATAGAAAATGAAATTTATATGCATTAGAAAATAGTTTTCTGCAAGAATACAAACTGTTATTCACCTTAAAAGCAAGAACTTAATTCCCACATGATATTGAATATGTATGAAACTATGAATTGAAATGGAAGAAAGAAAGTGCTCAAAACTATACATATTTAGCCTAATTTCATGATGGCAATTAAAAATTTACTTAATTCAAGAGGGCGTAAAACAGACCCAAAGCAAACATAGGTAAAGGTCTTCCACAAATTTCATGACAGATACTACCTTCCAATGTGATAACAAACAAATTAATTTGAGGATATTATTCCCACCATATTGTTCTAGATTAAAATCATATTAGCCCCTTCTACTAAAAATGCTGCATTAGTCCATGTATGATAAACACATGCTTTATTTGAAGTCTTTTATTTACTGCTATTTGACAGCAAATTCATATAGCAGTAAGAAAGAAACATATTAACTAGTAGCAATGAAAAACCAGTATTGTCCTGTCTACCAAACCCATGCCTTTACACTTTAATACATAGATAATGACCGCAGCATCATACTCACCCTCTTCTCAGAATTTTCAACCAGTATTTATTGAAGAAACTTAGTCTGCCAGCCTTCATTGCAGAAATTGCATCACAGTCCTAAATATTATAATCAAAATGTAATGTTTTGTAAAATCTAAAAAATTAATTTAAAATGTTACAGAAATAAACTACCCACAAAAACATCATTAGATTTTTATAATATATTAATTTATTAAATATTGACACCATAATATAATATTCTACGAATTGTTGAGTCTTCCATTGACTCAATGTTTCGTATCTGACAGAACACAGCTGTGAAAGATATTTTGAGAAAATTGAAAGGCTTTTCAAAAACAAAATGGTAAAAACAAAGGGACTGAGAGTTGCAGAGAAGTCCTTCATCATTGCCCGTGCCTACTTTTCTAACAAGGCATGTGAGACCTGACTGCTTTATCAGGGAAGAGAGAAAAGTTAAAACAATTTATAGCAAGTTCATAAATATCCTGAATCTTTGCAGAGGAAAACGTGTTCAACATTTCAATCCAACTCACTATATGTACTATGTACATTCTACACCATGATTGCATTCATTCAAGAATCCATACTCACTGTTAAAATATTTAATTCAATAAATAAATTATTAATCAGCAAATAAATGTGTAAATCTTTACATTCTATAACTGAGATTGAAAATGCTAGCACTGATCACTCACTCACCCAACAAAACTTGATGACTTGAAAATGCTTTACCCGAATTTTCATTTGGAAACAGCCTCATATTCAAGACCTTTCGGCATCTGTTAAAATATCAATTGTACTTTAGAAAAGAAAAATCACAGAAGAATCCATTAACTATTCTATATGCTAGAAAGTACAAATATTATTGTAGGAAATATTTTTTATAAATGTTGACAGTATAAAGGTTTATTGAGATTTTATTATGTTTAGCTGATGAAGTATGAAATCAAGTGATAATGATGATTAATGGAAAGATATTATAGGAATAAAACTATAAAAGGACAGACATGGTTTCCGTTTTTCTTTTTCTTTTTCTGATTACTACGTATCTGACAGAACACAGCTGTGAAAGATATTTTGAGAAAATTGAAAGGCTTTTCCAATTTGTGGTAGATTTGTGGTAGAAATATATATTTTCCTTCCTAATAGAATATATGCAAGTTGCTTACAAACAAAGGGATCTGAGAGTTGCAGAGAAAATTGAAACCCTTCATCATTGGCCATGTCTGCTTCTCTAACCAAGCATGATGTGTTTCTCAGCTTCAGAGGGGAAGACACACGTGACAACTTCATTAGCCACCTTCATCCAGCACTGCAAACGAAGAACATAGAAGCATACATTGATGAGACACTACCCCGGGGCGAAGAAATTTCACCTGCACTGCACTCTGCAATAGAAGAATCAAAGATTTATATCGTCGTTTTCTCCCAAAACTATGCATCTTCCACTTGGTGCTTGAATGAACTCACTAAGATACTTGAATGCAAGAAGAGATTTGGAAGGGATGTCATACCTGTTTTCTACAAGGTGGATCCATCAACTATTAGGAAGCAGGAAGAAAGATACAAAGAAGCATTCGATGAGCATGAGCAGCACTTTAAGCACGACATGGACAAAGTGCAAGGATGGAAGGATGCTCTCACAGAAGCTGCTGGACTTTCAGGCTGGGATTCAAAAGTCACCAGGTCATTATATTTATTAGATAATCAGGATCTCTTTTCATTTACTAAAATTGTGTTCATCTCACCATAAATCAAGTGCTTCTTTTTTCATTTCTCTTAGTCGGTCTTAGATCTGAACCATATCACATGTTATAGCTTAACTTTGTACCTACAAGTATGCTCCCTAGTATCAGAAGTCAGCAACGGTTACTGTAGAATTTCTGCGATCATGATTTGCAATTACTAAACCAACCAAACTAATATAGGAAGATAACGTCCTAAACTTACCTTCAACTTTTTAATTTATTTATTTTATCCAGAACTCGAAACTAGAATCGATATGTGAATCTAATCAATGATTTTCATTCTTCTTGACTCTGAAATTTTTCTTTAGTTTAGTTTAGCTTTTGTGCTTGAATTTTTATACTTTATTTTCTAAATCATCTGCCAGGACAGAACACATACTTGTTGAAAAAATTGTGGAAGATATTTTGGGAAAATTGAATCTTTTTTCCACCAGTTATGATCAAGGAATCATCGGCATTGAAAAACATACTGAAGGAATTCAGTCCTTGTTGCATCCTGAGTCACCGGATGTTCGGATCATAGGAATTTGGGGCATGGGAGGAATAGGAAAAAGTACAATTTGTAATCAAATATATCACAAATTGGCATTGCAGTTTGATTCCAGCAGCCTTGTTTTAGACGTTCAAGAAAAAATACAAAGAGATGGAATAGACGGTATCAGAACAAAATATCAGTCTGAGCTTCTAAAGGAAAAGAAATCCTCTTATTTACCATATTACAATGAAAGGCTCAAACGGACAAAGGTTCTCCTCATTCTTGATGATGTTACCGATTCAGCTCAACTTCAAAAATTAATAGGAGGGAGTGATAGTTTTGGGCAGGGCAGTAGAATCATTATGACCAGTAGAGACAGACAAGTGCTTAAGAATGCTAGAGCTAATGATATCTACGAAGTTAAGGAGTTGAATTTTTATGATTCTCAGAAACTTTTTAGTTTACATGCTTTTAAACAAAAATCTTCAGAAGAAATTGGTTACAGGAAACTGTCAGAAAAGGTGTTGAGATATGCAAAAGGGATTCCGTTAGCTCTCCAGATTTTGGGGGCATTGCTTTATGGCAGAACAAGAGAAGCATGGGAGAGTCAGTTGCAAAAGTTGAAAAAGGGCCAAGATCTTGGTATTTTCAATGTATTAAAATTAAGTTATGATGGACTGGAGGAGGAGGAGAAGAATATATTTCTTGACATAGCTTGCTTTTATAGAGGACGCCATGAGACTTTGGTAGCAGAAAGACTTGATGAGTGTGGTTTCTCTTCTAAGATTGGAATGGATATTCTCAAAGATAGGGGCCTAATATCTGTCTTTGATGGTACAATTGTGATGCACGATCTAATACAAGAAATGGGTAAAGAAATTGTTCGTAAAGAGTGTCCTCAGCATCTTGGAAAACGCAGCCGATTGTTTAAGAGTGAAGAAATCTGTGAGGTTTTAAGAAAGAACAAGGTATATTCTGTTGTTACTTTGTGAAAAATTGCAAACTACTGAACTGTCATTAAGCATCCTGAAATGCAACATTTCATGCTTTTTTTTCTGATTACATTGATTTACTTTCAGGGTTCAGATGCAATACAGTGTATATCACTATTTACGAGCAATGGAAAAGAAGTTGTAGTACATGCACAAAGTTTCGAAAAGATGGACAATCTTAGGATGCTTAATCTCTACACGTTTCAAAAAGTGTCTCTTGAATCATCTCTTGTAGGTCTGCCGGACACTCTAAAGATTCTACATTGGAACTATTTCCCTCAAAGATTTTGGCCTCTAAAGTTTTGCCCACAAAATCTAGTGACCCTCGAAATGCCATACTGCCATCTTGAACAACTGTGGGAAGGAGATCAGGTTTTTGAAGCTATCTATGTTCCTTTGTGTTCTAAACTTTCAAAGATAAAAATAAATTATAGAAGCATGTTTTCTGTATTATGCATATACAGGTTTTCATTTGCAATTCCTTTGTGCCTTCTCCACATTATTCGATTTGAAATTTCTTTTATTTGAGTCATACTCAGCATCTTTCTAATTAAAGATAATTATAAATTTAATAGTTTGCATATTTTTTTTAGGCATATCGTCTAATGGCCCATGAATGTATTATCTACTTTGGAAGATCTTATATAGTTTTTTAATATGAAAAGGAGTTATGTAAATAAAATGGAATTTTATATAATTTAATTATAATTTTCATCATTTCTGAAAAATAAAAATTATATTTAATTTAATTACCCTGTCTTCATATTTTATCTTTAATAATATTTTAAAACCAAAAAAAAAATTACATTGACAGAAGCCATATAAAAAATATTAAAGAAACAACGAAAACTTATAAGATAGAGGAAAGAAACTCCCAACGTGAAGAATTTTATGTTTAAACATTCTACTTATGAAACTTATGTGGTAAATCTTTACAATATTTAATTCCATATAATGAAAATTTGTAGGTTTAATTAAGTTTTAAGTATCTTATAAATATGGTTATTTTCAAATTGAGGGTTTTATTAATTTTTTTATTCCATCAAGTATTCAAAAACATTTATATTATTTAATTGAGTTCATGTTGTTTATTTTATATTATTTAATTAAAAATGCCTTAGATACTTTTTTTATCATAACATAAACTTGAATATAATATACAATAAATTACAAATTATGTATTTAATAAAATAAATTATGGAAAGATGGACTTTTTAACTAAGGTTTAATTTTAACTCTGAGACAACACCATTTTATTTTGTGAGTTGATACATGCATAATATAAAGTATTTCGACATTGTGATCGATTATAAATTACTATCATAAGTTTTTGAATACATAATAAGTTTAGGTTCAAATGATTAGGATGTAATTTTAGGTAAGGAAATTTTGTGATTTTTTATAATAACTATAAAATTTATAGGCAGAGTTTTGTTAGTCCACAGTGTGGTTTTTTTAACAGTGGTTTTTAAGTAATGTAAAATATAAACTCAATAGATAGTAGCTAATAGTTTAAATAGGAAGAAAAATAGATAAAGTAGTTTTTATTTGTTACCTCATTCATTTACTATTTCTGGCAGAATTTACCCAACTTGAAAAGGCTCGACCTGAGGTATTCTTGTGAACTTACTATAATACCAGACCTTTCTACGTCACCAAATATTGAAGAAATAGAGCTGAGTTATTGTAAAAAGTTGATTGAAGTTCACTCTTCGATATTCCTCACCAAGCTTAGTTATTTATGTTTAGATGATTGTTATGATCTGAATAGTGTAAATATTCCCAGCAACATTTTTTCCACATCACCGGGATGGATTAGTCTTTCCGGTTGTGGGAAGCTTAATATGTTTTCATTGAGTGAACATGAAGATAAATTTCTCCCTCATGTTATACTGGAGCGTCAGGAACCGGATATGATGAAAGAGATAAATGCTAATAATGCTACATACTCAGAAGACTCAGAATACTCGGAAGACTACGAAGACTCGGGCTTAGATCTCTCTCACTGTTCTTCTCTTACAAACTTTCGATTTGACCTTTCTGATAGGAAATTCCTAAAGAAACTTTGTCTCAGTGGTTGCTCAAAATTGGAAAATTTACCCGAGATTCTGGACATGTTGGAAGATCTAAAGGAGCTCATATTAGACGAAACAGCCATACAGGCACTACCTTCATCCTTGTGCCGTTTGGTAGGACTCGAAGAACTGAGTTTGACATGTACGGCTGTTAAAGAACTGCCTTCCTCATTTGACAAATTGGTTAATCTTCGATCCCTGCGGCTCCACAATTGCACTGCTCTCGAGTCACTTCCAAACTCCATCGTTAATCTGAAGCTTCTCTCTAGACTTGATTGTTCGTGGTGTGCCAAATTAACAGAAATCCCAAGACACATCGGTCGCTTGACGTCATTAGTGGATCTGTCACTGCGTGATAGCGGAATCGTGAACCTTCCTGAGAGCATTGCTCATCTTTCAAGCTTGAAATCGCTTGATTTAAGCGAGTGCGAAAAGCTTGAATGCATCCCACAGATTCCACCATTTCTAGAACAACTCGATGCATTGGATTGCCCATCCATTAGAAGAGTGATGTCAAATTCTCTTGTTCCAAACTTGTCAAATTCCCAAGAGGACGTATTCAAATTTCGATTCACCAATGCTCAACAACTGGATTCAGGTGGTCGTGCTAAACTTGAGGAGGCTGCAAGGCTTAGGATGACGGACGATACATATAGGTGTGTGTACTTCTGTTTTCCAGGGAGTGCAGTTCCTCGTTGGTTCAATTTTCGTGGGAAGGGAGATTCAGTGACTATAAATGAAGATTTAAGTTTCTGCAGCGATGATAGGCTCACTGGTTTCGCTTTGTGTGTGGTTCTTGGAGTGTTAGATACGAATGGTGGTAGATATGGTTCTTTTCGTTACAGCCTAAAATTTGAATCTGATGATGATGGCACACAGATCATTCCAAATAATGATGTGTTAAACAGCTGTTTCGAACGCGATGATCTGTTAAACATATTTTTCCCATTGTATGAAGACATAGTTCTTGATAAAGATCACACATTTGTGTGGAAATTAAACTTGGAGTCCCCAAGGGCGAGCGGCATGAGCCTTAGGCTGTGTGATGCTCGCAGCTTCACTTTTGAGATCAGTCCTTATGATCCCTTTCTGCGGCCAAATCGGTTGAAATCAGTTATGACAATAAAAGAATGCGGCATATGCCCTCTTTATTCCGAAAAGAAAGATGATAAATATGGTGGTGCTGTTGACATTGAAGAATCTAGTGGAAGCAATGTTGCACAATCTTCAAAAGAAGTGGAAGGCCGAAAGCTAACCTGTCAACTAGTCTCTTCCTCTTCTGCTAATTAGTCTTTCATTGGTGAGGATCTAAACTGGCTTATCGTAATACTTCTACATTACAAGTGTTGAAATTTTATTATGAATTTCTCATTTCTAATTTATTTGGTTTTATTTACATTTTCAATGGCATTTTATGGTTGTGTTCGTTCATTGTTGACAAAGATTTCTAAGTTATTGTTAGATATAGTTTGATGTTTCTGTTCAGCATGAGATGGGTAGCTCTGTTGTCCCAGAGTTGCATTCTCTTGAAATTCTTTATATTTGGGTTTGATTAACTTCTTTAGCATATTTGGGTTGCATTTGTAGTGAAGGCATGATGGAATCCTCAAGAGCTGCATTTGAAAGGGTAATTGGTAAATCCTCTTCATACTTTTCTCCATCCTATGGAACCTGTTTATGCCAATTGAATATCAGATCATTGTATTAGATTTTGTGCATGGAGCTGTAAAACCAGAAAATTCTCAGCTTGGTTATTTGAACCTCATATTTCTTACTGATCTTTATTTTTAACTTATAAATGCTGTTGCCGTGTGACTGTTAATTCTTTATAATTGTAGTTTGACAGTAAAGTTAAGAAAGCTTGTTTATTAATTATCATCTTATGGATTTTTCACTTCCATTCTGTCTTTCTTTTATGATTTTTATTACTTACATTTTGGATCTTATATTGTACTTGCATATTCATTATATATGTATATGACTTTTTTTTTTCTTAGCACTATACAAAATATTTAATAAAAAAATTATATGAAATATATTATTCTTTGACCAAAAGGTGACAATTAAAATTTCAATCTCAATTAAATGTCTTTATAGTAAAAATAATTATCTAAAAAATGGTAAATAAATTATTAATAATTAATACCATTGGCTGCAGAGGATTTTTTTTTAAATTTTATTTATGGAAATATTATTATATATGAACAAAAAAAATGCTATTTTTTTATGACTTAAGAAGCAGTTTGTGGTAATTAAAAATTGTTACAAATATAAAAATTGTTACAAAATGTCCCATCAAGCAAATAATGGTGGAGCAATTAGGGTTCGCAATGAGAGCGCCTTTTCCCGTTCCGGCTTTGATGTGTTGCATCGCTTCGGGGTTCACTTCGGGAATAACCAGCGGCACCTTCTCGTCCATCCCAAACGCGGAGCTATTGTCTACCACCACCGTACCCCGATCCACCGCGGCGGGTCGAACTTCTTGCTGATGGAGCCGCCGGCGCTGAAGAGCGCGATGTCGACGCCGTCGAAGCTATCCGCTGTGAGCTCCTCCACGACGTAGTCCCTGTCCTCGAAGATGATGCGGCGGCCGGCGGAGCGCTGCGAGGCCAGCATTTTGATTGAACGGTAGGGGAAGTCGCGGTCGGAGAGGACGGAGAGGAACTCCTGGCCAACGGCGCCGGTGACGCCGACGACGGCGATGGCGGGGCCGTCATCGCGGAGGGACATTCGGACCCTGGTGGGCCCCGAGATGGGCTTGGGCCGGGCCGGATGGAAGCCCGATAAGAGGTGGCTGTGGCGCGAAACGGAGAGTGAAGCCATGACGGTGGTGGCGTTGGTAGGGTTGTTATTTGGCGGCTGTGATGAGTGGTAAGTAACTAAGGAACACACTCAACTAAGTGTTGTGTTTTAAATATGAAATTAAAAAATATTTTATAAATATTAAAATGAAAATGTAATGTTTTGTAAAATCTAAAAATTTAATTTAAAATGTTAGAGAAATAAGCTACCCAGAAAAACATCATTAGATATTTATAATATATTAATTTATAAATAGACAGTGGGTGTAAAATTTATTAAGAAACATATTGATATTAATATATTGTTATTTGTAGTAATGTTATTCCTGTTATTCTTACACTATCTTTATTCATTTAGTCATATTAACCTAGTTTTATGTTTACTGGTTATTTTCTAAAATATATTAAAGAAATACGATTCTTTATTTGTAAAAGGTGTGAAAAAAAAGAATTAAAAATAAATAAATTGAGTAAAAGTATTAAAGAAACTACTCGTATTAATGCTGTATAAAGCTACACACCATAATACTGTGCGAATCGATAGACTCTTCCATTGACTCAATATTTTAATTTAATAAATGGCGCAAGAACCAAGAAGTTTCTTTGAGATTCAAAATCAATTTCAGATTTTATCTAAGGAGGCATAGCTATCTTTCCACGCGTGATAATGACATAAAGCTAGATTCCATAATTATTTTGCAAATTGTTGACTATTCTATGAACTGACCAGAACACATGGCTGTGAAAGATATTTTGAGAAAATTGAAAGACTTTTCCAAAACTTGATTTGTGTATATAATGTGGTAAAAATGGTAGAAACAAAGGCACTGAGAGTTGCAGAGAAAGGAGAGAAAATTGATTCCAATGTCAGCAAGTTCTTCATCATTGGCCATGTCTGCTTCTCTAACAAAGCATGATGTGTTTCTCAGCTTCAGAGGGGAAGACACACGTGACAACTTCATTAGCCACCTTCATCCAGCACTGCAAACGAAGAACATAGAAGCATATATTGATGAGACACTACCCCGGGGCGAAGAAATTTCATCTGCACTGCTCTCTGCAATAGAAGAATCGAAGATTTATATCGTCGTTTTCTCCCAAAACTATGCATCTTCCACTTGGTGCTTGAATGAACTCACTAAGATACTTGATTGCAAGAAGAGATATGGAAGGGATGTCATACCTGTTTTCTACAAGGTGGATCCATCAACTATTAGGAAGCAGGAAGAAACATACAAAGAAGCATTCGATAACCATGAACAGCGGTTTAAGCACGACATGGACAAAGTGCAAGGATGGAAGGATGCTCTAACCGAAGCTGCTGGACTTGCAGGCTGGGATTCAAAAGTCACCAGGTCATTATATTTATTAGATAATCAGGATCTCTTTTCATTTACTAAAATTGTGTTCATCTCACCATAAATCAAGTGTTTCTTTTTTCATTTCTCTTAGTCGGTCATGGATCTGAACCATATCACATGTTATAGCTTAACTTTGTACCTACAAATCTGCTCCCTATTATCAGAAGTCACAAACGGTTACTGTAGAATTTTTCTTTAGTTTACTTTAGCTTTTGTGTTTGAATACTTATACTTTATTTTCTAAATCATCTGCCAGGTCAGAACACACACTTGTTGAAGGAATTGTGGGAGATATTTTGAGAAAATTGAATCGTTATTCCACCAGTTATGATCAAGGAATCATCGGCATTGAAAAAAATATTGAAGGAATTCAGTCCTTGTTGCATCTTGACTTACCGGATGTTCGGATCATAGGCATTTGTGGCATGGGAGGAATAGGAAAAAGTACAATTTGTGATCAAATATATCCCAAATTGGCATTGCAGTTTGATTCCAAGAGCCTTGTTTTAGACGTTCAAGAAAAAATACAAAGAGATGGAATAGACAGTATCAGAACAAAATATCTGTCTGAGCTCAAACGGACAAAGGTTCTCCTCATTCTTGATGATGTTACCGATTCAGCTCAACTTACAAAATTAATAAGAGGGAGTGATAGTTTTGGGCAGGGCAGTAGAATCATTATCACCAGTAGAGACAGACAAGTGCTTAGGAATGCTGGAGCTAATGATATCTACGAAGTTAAGGAGTTGAATTTTTATGATTCTCAAAAGCTTTTTAGTTTACATGCTTTTAAACAAAAATCTTCAACAGAAAAATCTTACATGGACCTGTCAGAAGAGGTGTTGAGATATGCAAAAGGGATTCCGTTAGCTCTCCAGATTTTGGGGTCATTGCTTTATGGCAGAACAAGAGAAGCATGGGAGAGTCAGTTGCAAAAGTTGAAAAAGGGCCAACATCATGGTATTTTCAATGTATTAAAATTAAGTTATGATGGGCTGGAGGAGGAGGAGAAGAATATATTTCTTGACATAGCTTGCTTTTATAGAGGAGACAAGGAGATTGAGGTAGCAGAAAGACTTGATGACTTTGGTTTCTCTTCTAAGATTGGAATGGATATTCTCAAAGATAGGGCCCTAATATCTGTCTTTCGTGGTATAATTGTGATGCACGATCTAATACAAGAAATGGGTAAAGAAATTGTTCGTAAAGAGTGTCCTCAGCATCCTGGAAAACGCAGCCGATTGTTTAATGATGAGGAAATTTGTGAGGTTTTAAGAAAGAACAAGGTATATTCTGTTGTTACTTTGTGAAAAATAGCAAACTACTGAGCTGTCATTAAGCATCCTGAAATGCAACATTTCATGCTTTTTTTTCTAATTACATTGATTTACTTTCAGGGGTCAGATGCAATAGAGTGTATATCACTATCTACTTTCAAAGTAAAAGAAGATGTAGTACATGCACAAAGTTTCGAAAAGATGGACAATCTTAGGATGCTTAGGCTCTACACGAGGGAATCAAATGTGTCTCTTGAATCATCTCTTGTAGATCTGCCGGGCACTCTAAAGATTCTTTATTGGGACTTTTTTCCTCAAAGATTTTGGCCTCCAAACTTTTGCCCAGAAAATCTAGTGACTCTCCAGATGCCAGGCAGCCATCTTGAACAACTCTGGGAAGGAGATCAGGTTTTTCAAGCTAAGCTATCTATGTTCCTTTGTGTTCTAAACTTTCAAAGATAAAAGTGAATTATAAAAGCATGTTTTGTGTATTATACATCTACAGGTTTTCATTTGCAATTCCTTTGTGCCTTCTCCACATTATTCGATTTGAAATTTCTTTTATTTGAGTCATACTCAGCATACTTCTAATTAAAGATAATTATAAATTTAATAGTTTGCATATATTTTTTTAGGCATATCGTCTAATGGCCCATGAATGTATTATCTACTTTGGAATATCTTATATAGTTTTTTAATATGAAAAGGAGTTATGTAAATAAAATGGAATTTTATATAATTTAATTATAATTTTCATCATTTCTGAAAAATAAAAATTATATTTAATTTAATTACCCTGTCTTCATATTTTATCTTTAATAATATTTTTAAACCAAAAAAAAAATTACATTGACAGAAGCCATATAAAAAATATTAAAGAAACAACGAAAACTTTTAAGATAGAGGAAAGAAATTCCCAACGTGAAGAATTTTATGTTTAAACATTCTACTTATGAAACTTATGTGGTAAATCTTTACAATATTTAATTCCATATAATGAAAATTTGTAGGTTTAATTAAGTTTTAAGTATCTTATAAATTTGGTTATTTTCAAATTGAGGGTTTTATTAATTTTTTTATTCCATCGAGTATTCAAAAAATTTTATATTATTTAATTGAGTTCATGTTGTTTATTTTATATTATTTAATTAAAAATGCCTTAGATACTTTTTTTATCATAACATAAACTTGAATATAATATACAATAAATTAAAAATTAGGTATTTAATAAAATAAATTATGGAAAGATGGAGTTGTTTTAACTAAGGTTTAATTTTAACTCTGAGACAACACCATTTTATTTTGTGAGTTGATACATGCATAATATAAAGTATTTCGACATTGTGATCGATTATAAATTACTATCATAAGTTTTTGAATACATAATAAGTTTAGGTTCAAATGATTAGGATGTAATTTTAGGTAGGGAACAAAAAGACGTTAAATTTTGTGATTTTTTATAATAACTATAAAATTTATAGGCAGAGTTTTGTTAGTCTACAGTGTGGTTTTTTTAACAGTGGTTTTGAAGTAATGTAAAATATAAACTCAATAGATAGTAGCTAATAGTTTAAATAGGAAGAAAAATAGATAAAGTAGTTTTTATTTGTTACCTCATTCATTTACTATTTCTGGCAGATTTTACCCAACTTGAAAAGGCTCGACCTGAGTCGTTCTCGGAAACTTACTAGAATACCAGACCTTTCTACGTCACCGAATATTGAAGAAATAAACCTGAGTTGTTGTTACAAGTTGATTAAAGTTGACTCTTCGATATTCCTCATCAAGCTCAGTTATTTATGTTTAGATTTTTGTGATGATCTGAATAGTGTAAACATTCCCAGCAACATTTTATGCACATCACCAGGACGGATTAGTCTTTCCGGTTGTTGGAAGCTTAATATGTTTTCATTGAGTGAACAGGATATGATAAAAGAGATAAATTCTAATAATGCTACAGACTCAGAAGTGTTCAACAGTCTCTCTGGCTTAGATCTCTCTCACTGTTATTCTCTTACAATCTTTCTAATTGACCTTTCTGATATGAAATTCATAAATCAACTTTGTCTCAGTGGTTGCTCAAAGTTGGAAAATTTACCCGAGATTGAGGACACGTTGGAAGATCTAAAGAAGCTCAACTTAGACGGCACAGCCATACAGGCACTACCTTCATCCTTGTGCCGTTTGGTAGGACTTGAAGAACTGAGTTTGCGCCGTTGCTGCAATCTTGAGATTATTCCATCTTCCATTGGAACTCTCACCAGACTATGCAAGTTAGACCTTACCCACTGTAATTCACTTCAAACTTTTCCAAGCACCATTTTCAATTTGAAGTTGAAGAAGCTTGATTTGTGTGGTTGCTCAAGGCTGAGGACCTTCCCAGAGATCACAGAGCCGGCTCATACTTTTGCTCACATTAACTTAACATGTACGGCTGTTAAAGAACTGCCTTCCTCATTTGGCAAATTGGTTAATCTTCGATCCCTGGAGCTCCCCAAATGCACTGATCTCGAGTCACTTCCAAACTCCATTGTTAATCTGAAGCATCTCTCTGAACTTGATTGTTCGGGGTGTGCCAAATTAACAGAAATCCCAACACACATCGGTCGCTTGACGTCATTAGTGGAACTGTCACTGCGTGATAGCGGAATCGTGAACCTTCCTGAGAGCATTGGTCATCTTTCACGCTTGAAATTGCTTGATTTAAGGGACTGCAAAAAGCTTGAATGCATCCCACCGATTCCACCATTTCTACAACAACTCGTGGCATTGGATTGCCCATCCATTAGAAGAGTGATGCCAAATTCTCTTGTTCTAAACTTGTCAAATTCCAAAGAGGGTGTCTTCGGATTTTATCTCACCAATGCTCAACAACTGGATTCAGGTGGTCGTGCTAACATTGAGGAGGATGCAAGGCTAAGGATGACCGACGATAGATATAGGTCTGTGTTCTTCTGTTTTCCAGGGAGTACAGTTCCTGGTTGGTTCCATTTTCGTGGGAAGGGAGATTCAGTGACTATAAATGAAGATTTAAGTTTCTGCAGCAATGATAGGCTCACCGGTTTCGCTTTGTGTGTAGCTTTTGGAGTGTTAGATACGAATTATGTTAGCAGTAGATATGGTCTTTTTCGTTACAGCCTAAAACTTGAATCTGATGATGATGGCACACATATCATTGCAAATAATCATATGTTAATGAGATATTTCAAAAGGAATGGTGAATACAGAGATGTTGGTAAAGATCACACATTCGTCTGGAAATTTAACTTGGAATCCCTAAGCCCTAGGCTGTGTGATGCTCGCAGCTTCACTTTTGAGATCAGTCCGTATAAGTATCATGTTGTGACAATAAAAGAATGCGGCATATGCCCTCTTTATTCCAAAAAGAAAGATGATAAATATGGTGGTGCTGTTGACATTGAAGAATCCAGTGGAAGCAATGTTGCTTCTCGTTAATACTTCTAAATTACAAGGTTCAACACGTTGAATTTTTATTAAGAATTTCTCTTTTTTAATGTATTTTGTTTTATTTACATTCTCAATGGCATTTTAGGAGTGGGTTCGCTCAATTGTTGATTAAGATTTCTGAATTATTGTTAGATGTAGTTTGATGTTTGTGTTCAGCATGAGATGGGTTGCTCTGTTGTCCCAGAGTTGCATCTTCTTGAAACTCTTCGTATATAGTTTCATTAACTTCTTTAGCATATTTGGGTTGCATTTGTAGTGAAGGCATTATGAAATCCTGAGGAGCTCCATTTGAAATGGTGATTGGTAATTCCTCTTCATACTTTTCTCCATCCTATGGAATCTCATATTCCCAGTTTTACAACAAGGTACCTGTTTATGCTAATTAATGCTGATTGAATATCATATCATTGTATTAGGTTTGTGCATGGAGCTGTAAAATCAGAAAGTTCTCAGCTTGGTTAACATGGAACCTCATTTCTTATTGATCTTGGTTTATTCACATCTAGGCACCTTGTTCATGTGAGTGATGACTTATAAATGCTGTTGGCCTGTGATTGTTAATTCTTTATAATTGTAGTTTAACAGTAAAGTTGAAGACAGCTTATAATTGTTTGAAGAATATAAGTTTAAAGACTCCTATCTTATATGTTATGTTATTAAGAGAGGATGTTTATTAATTATCATCTTATGGATTTCAGCAGTTTTTAGGAGCTTTTCTAAGTTTCTAATTTCTTTAAAAACATAAAACCATAAATACATAATATAATTGAAATTTTGAATAAATATCACAAATCTCATTTTATAACTCATTTTATAAGTAATAGATTTGAGTTAAGCTGAAACTTCAATTCTTAATATACAACTTTAAATATTCATAATTTTTATTACTTAAATTAAGGATGTTATATTGTACTTATATGTATGAGATTTTTTTTTTCTAAGTGTTATACAAAATATTTAACAATAAAATTATATGAAATCCATTATTCTTTTACCAAAAAGTGTGAATTAAGATTTCAATCTCAATTAAATGTCTTTATAGTAAAAAAAATCTAAAAAGTGGTAAATAAATTATTAATAATTAATACCATTGGCTGCGGGAGATTTTTAATTTTTTTATGGAAATGTTATTTATTATATATGACCTAAACAAATGCTAATTTTTTACGATTTAAGATACAGTTTGTGGTAGTTAAAAATTGTTACGAATATTATTTTCAGCTATTAAAATAATTGCCAAAAGTACTTATGTCAAAACTTGTTTGTTATTACGATCCTACAATCTGTTTTTTATTAGAAAAGAATAATCAGGTGCTAACAGTTAAAAATAATCATATTCCCATCCTACAATCTGTTTTCTTTTATTTAACAATTTAATTTATATTTTAATTAAATAATATAATTTAATATTTTATTATTATTTAGAGTTGTTAAAAGGTTATTATAATATGAAAAACGGTCGTCAAAATAGACCTTTTTTTCCTGATTTATATAACTAGAATAAAAAAAATATTCACGTAGCTGCATGTAATAAAACATCACAGTATCATAGCCCAAATGTTAACCCAAAACAATTCAGCTAGCAAATAATTATAATACACCAAAAATCTTCAAAAAAACAATTAATATTTTAATCTGTAAATGAAAACTATCATTTTAATATCTAAAAAAGGAATTGTATAATTATAAGGTAGTCTATTTATAAGGTAACAAGCTGTATTGAAGGCTTCATCCCAATAGGACAAAGGCATGTTAGCTTGGGCAAGTAAAGTAAGGCCAGTTTCCACAATGTGTCTGTGCTTTCTTTCTACCAACCCATTCTGCTGATGTGTGTGAGGACAAGAAATACGATGCTCAATTCCAGTTGTTTTGAAATATTGGTGCAAACGATGGTATTCACCCCCCCAATCTGACTGGACAGAGCGAATTTTGGTGTTTAGCACGGTTTCAACATGTTTTTGAAACTGAAGAAACACAGACTCAACATCAGACTTGTATTTCAAAAAATAAATCCAAACATATCTGCTAAAATCATCAACAAATGAAACATAATATTTAGAATTATTCACTAAGACAATGGCTGGACCCCATACATCAGTATGAATCAATTGAAGAGGTGTTGTAGATACATGTTGAGAAGAAACAAAGGGTAATTGATGTGCTTTTCCTAGTTGACAAGCATGGCAAATTAAGGAAGAAGAAACTCTAGTATCTAGAGCTAAGTTATTATTTTTCAAGATTCTAATTGTGACTGGGAAAGCAGGATGCCCAAGTCTTCTATGCCATTGTTCTTTCGAAAGTTTGGCTGTCAGGAATGCTTTGCTGGAATTATTTGGTAAAGTGTAGAGGCCATTCTTACATCTACCTGTGAGCAGAAGTTCCTTCGTGGCTCGGTCCTTAACAAAAAAACAGTTTGGGTGAAATTCCACAAAGGCATTATTATCAGATGCTAGTCTTTGTACTAAAATCAGATGTTTATTGATTTTAGGAGCATATAGGATATGTTTCAGTACAAGAGATCTAGATGAACCAGAAATTAATGAGTTCCCAATATGAGAGATGGACAAACCTGAGCCATTTGCAACTTGAATCTGATCAGTGCCATTGTAACGTTCGTTGGTGGTAAGTCTTTCTAACTCGTTGGTGATGTGATCCGTGGCTCCAGTATCTACGTACCAGTTTGCATCACCAGTATATCCACTTGTGGCCACAACTGCTTGTTTAAGATTGTCTTCGGCTTAATATGCCTGATCAAATCTGTGCCAACATTGCAAAGCATCATGGTTTGGCTTACCACAAATCTGACAGACTTTGTCCGAGTTGCTTTGTGCCTTTGATGGCTGACGTCCAGAATTGTTTCTAGTGTGCCATGTTTGTCCTCGACCACCATTTGATTGACGACCACGACCACCACGACGTCCATTAGTTCCTCCTCGATTAGACATGCTGTTGACATTGTTAGCAAAAGGAAATTGCTCAAGAGTACCATTACGCAGATGACGCATCTCGTAGCTCAGCATATGAGCATACACATCGCTGACAATGTAAACATCTGTTCTAGTTGTAATGCTTGTGACAAGAGGATCATAATCTAGACCAAGTCCTTGCAGCATGTAGGCGATGAGTTCTTCATCCTCTACTCGCTTGCCAATGGCAGCCAGAGTGTCTCCGAGACGTTTTACTTTACGAAAATAGTCAGCAATTGTCATGTCCTTCTTTTGGATCGTGGAGAGTTCCATATGATTCTGCATTGCTCGTGCTCGAGATGTGGAGGCAAATTGCCGCTCCAGCATATCCCAGGCTTCTCGTGCAGTGGTGATTCCGACCACCGTGCTGAGAACTTCCTCGGTAACCGATGAGTTGATGAGACTGAGTACCAGCTGGTCCTGGGGGTACCAGACTGTGAATTCAGGATTTTGCGGCTCCCTGTTTCTTCACTTGACTCAACCGTAATCGTTTGGTTTGGTGGTGGCATGGATCCATCCACAAACCCAACCAGCCCCTGACTACGTAAATAGGGAAGGATTTGAGCAGACCACAATAAATAATTTTCTTGTGTGAGTTTAACATTAATCACTTGGCTGATTGATGGTGAAGACATTGTATTGATTTGAAGGGAGTTCGACATGGTTAGCAGCAGAAAAAGATGGATCTTGTGGATCTCGTGGATCTCTATCGCTCTGATACCATAATAAAGTTTGCTAACTGTACCTCTCTGTGTGGAGGACGTATTGTATTTATAATTAAAGAAAGGTAACTGATTGCATACACGGTTGGATCCATGATCCGCTTCTTAAGGCAACTAACCAACTAACGTGTTCCACTTCTACAAACGTGTTCCACTTCTAACTGACTAATTCTAACAAGCTCAACTTAAAAAATTAATAGGTGGGAGTGATAGTTTTGGGCAGGGCAGTAGAATCATTATCACCAGTAGAGACAAACAATTGCTTAAGAATGCTAGAGCTAATGATATCTACGAAGTTAAGGAGTTGAATTTTGATGATTCTCAGAAACTTTTTAGTTTACTTGCTTTTAAATAAAAATCTTCAGAAGAAATTGCTTACAGGGAACTGTCAGAAAAGGTGTTGAGATATGCAAAAGGGATTCCATTAGCTCTCCGGATTTTGGGGTCATTGCTTTATGGAAGAACAAGAGAAGCATGGGAGAGTCAGTTGCAAAAGTTGGAAAAGGGCCAACATCTTGATATTTTCAATGTATTAAAATTAAGTTATGATGGGCTGGAGGAGGAGGAGAAGAATATATTTCTTGACATAGCTTGCTTTTATAGAGGACGCCAGGAGATTGTGGTAGCAGAAATACTTGCTGACTGTGGTTTCTCTTCCAAGATTGGAATGGATATTTTGAAAGATAGGGGCCTAATATCTGTCTTTGATGGTAGAATTGTGATGCACGATCTAATACAAGAAATGGGTAAAGAAATTGTTCGTAAAGAGTGTCCTCCGCATCCTGGAAAACGCAGCCGATTGTTTAATGCTGAGGAAATTTGGGAGGTTTTAAGAAAGAACAAGGTATTATGTCGTTACTCAATTGAACATGGATTTACTTTGTGAAAAATTGCAAACCACTGAGATGTCATTAAACATCCTGCAATGCAACATTTCATGTTTTTTTTCTCCTAATTACATTGATTTACTTTCAGGGGTCAGATGCAATACAGTGTATATTACTACATACGAACAAAGTAAAAGAAGCTGTAGTACATGCACAAAGTTTCGAAAAGATGGACAATCTTAGGATGCTTATGGTCTACATGCCTATATTCATATCAAATGTGTCTCTTGAATCATCTCTTGTAGGTCTGCCAAACACTCTAAAGTTTCTTTATTGGAACGGTTTCCCTCAAAGATCTTGGCCTCTAAACTTTTGCCCACAAAATCTAGTGACCCTCGAAATGCCAGACTGCCATCTTGAACAACTCTGGGAAGGAGATCAGGTTTTTCAAGCTATCTATGTTCCTCTGTGTTCTAAACTTTCAAAGATAAAAATAAAGTACACAAGCATGTTTTCTGTATTATACATTGTTAACCATACTATAACTGTGTAACGACAACTTTGTAACTGTTTCCAGTTCTGCACTCCTTATATACCTTTAGCACATATACTAAGATAATATCTTTCTCCTTTCTCTCTCTATTCTAATGCACTGCACTCATATCAACATGGTATCATGATCCAATTCTAGCCTCTCTTTTTTTCCGTCATGTCTGCCTCCTTCTCTTCATCTTCTTTTGCATCTTCTTCTTGCCCGTTACCTCTGGTCATGCCTTCCGTTCAACAGTTCACAACACCCATCACTCTTAAACTAGATGAAGATAACTATCTTCTCTGGAAACATAAAGTCCTTGCCTCCATTTGCGAGCTCAAATTGGGTCATTTTCTTGACGACACTAGTGTTCCATCAAGAACCACTTCTTCCACCACTGATGACAGTCCCCAAGTCTCTAATGGTACTTCAATCTAATATCGCTTTTGTTGCTTCTTCTCAGCATTCACAATCCCAACCTACCTTTTCCAACTCCTCCTGTGGTGGTCGTGGTTACAATCCCACATCTAACTAGAATCAGTTCAACCGCGGCAAACCCCGACCTTCCCAACATTCTTCTTGGAACTCCACTACGTCTTCATCATGGAAACGCAACCCTGTTCGCTGTCAAATATGCTCCAAACTTGGACACACTGCTCTTCATTGTTGTTGGCACTGGTTTGATCGTACTACACCACCATCCTCCTCTGCAAACACATCTCATTTCTCTCCACCTCCACGTGATGACTCTTCTTCCTCTCTTCTTGGTCCACCATCATCTTTAGAAGATCCATTATGGTACCCAGATAGCGGTGTCTCTCACCATATAACAAACGACCATACTCTGTTCAATGATCAACAAATCTATCATGGCATTGCCAACATTAAACTTGGTAATGGTGCAGGTATAAAAATCTCCCACATTGGTTCTGCTTCCTGTGTGTCGTCTACCTCTTGTACTTCCTTCTCTCTCCTTGATCTTTTACATGTTTCTCATTATACTAAGAATTTGCTTAGTGTTTCAAAGTTTGCTCGTAACAACAATGTGTTTTTTGAATTTCACCCTCATTCTTGCTATGTTAAAGACTAAGTAACTAAACAGATTCTTCTACAAGGCACACTTAAAGATCATCTCTCTGTCTTTCTTGATCTCTGATCCTCTGTTTTTTCTGCTAACTACACATCTCTTAAATCTGAAAAAACTTCTTTTCACTTGTGGCATAATAGACTTGGGCGTTATAGTTTTTCTGTAATCAAAGTTGTTCTAAAACAGTGTGGATAATCACCTTTTAGAATTTATCTATATTGATATTTGGGGACTGCTGTTTGTGCTAATAATGTTGCATCATACTATATCTCTTTTCCTAATGCATATTTAAAATATACATGAATTTATCTCTAGCATGCTAAATCTCAAGCTCTTGCTGCATTTGAACGCTTTAAACTCTTCTCTGAAAATCTGGTTTCAAAATCAAAACTGTTCAAATTGATTATGCAAAAGAATTTGTTGTTTTTAACTCCAAACAATATCTCACTAATACTATCCCAAAATCAAGATTTCACCAACAAAAACGAAAAATGAGTAGAAATATTAATTATAGTTTCAAGATCTTATATAGTTTTTTTAATATGAAAAGTAGTTATGTAAATAAAATAGAATTTTATATAATTTAGTTAATTTAATTATAATTTTCATCATTTCTAAAAAATAAAAAATTATATTTAATTACCCTATCTTCATATTTTATCTTTAATAATATTTTATATTAAAAAAAATCACATTGGCTTAAAAAATATTAAAGAAACAAAGAAAACTTATAAGATAGAGGAAAAAAACTTCCAACGTGAAGAAATATATATTTAAACATTCTACTTATGTGGTAAATATTTATAGTATTTAACTCCATATAATGAAAATTTGTAGGTTTAATTAAGTTTTAAGTATCTTATAAATTTGATTATTTTCAAATTGAATTTTTATTAATTTTCTTATTTTATCTAGTACTCAAAAGTTTTATATTATTTAATTGAGTTCATGTTGTTTAATTTTTTTCATTAGCTGAGTGACCTGATTATTATATTGTCCTACGTATTAACTGAAGAAATGTAATATTTTATGGTTAATATAATGATATTGTTGTTAATGTATTAGTAGAAGTGTATTTGAGAGGGATTGTTGATAGTGACAACTATCCATTGTTATTTGTTACCAACATGTTTTAAAATGAAAATAATAAAAATCATTTACCTTTTATGTTATTAACTGTAATATTATTTTATATTAATCGTAAAACTTCACATTTATTTTTTAATAAATAAAGATAGGTATGTAAATCATATCATAAGATAATTTCAGTATAAAAATTAAAAATGACATATATTCTATTGGAAATATAATTTTTTTGAGAACTTAAATAATTAAAAATGTCTTTCTAGATACTTACAACTTAATTAAGTCTTTTTTTTATTATAACATAAACTTCAATGATATACAACAAATTACAAATTATGTAATTAATAAAATAAATTATGGAAAGATGGACTTATTTTAACTAAGGTTTAATTTTAACTCTCCAACAACACCATTTTATTTTGTCAGTTGATACATGCATAATACAAAATATTTCGACATTGTCATCGATTATAAATTACTATCATAAGTTTTTGAATACATAGTAAGTTTAGGTTCAAATTATTAGGATGTAATTTTAGGTAGGGAACAAAAACAGGTTAAATTTTGTGATCTTTTATGATAACTATAAAATTTATAGCCACAGTTTTGTTAGTTCAGAGTGTGATTTTTTTAACAGTGGTTTTTATTTGTTACCTGATTCATTTACTATTTGTGGCAGAATTTACCAAACTTGAAAAGGCTTGACCTGAGTGGTTCTGGGAAACTTACTAGAATACCAGACTTTTCTCTCTTACCAAATATTGAAGAAATAATTCTGAGTTATTGTGGAAAGTTGATTAAAGTTCACTCTTCGATATTACTCAGCAAGCTCAGTTATTTATGTTTAGATAATTGTTATGATCTGAATAGTGTAAATATTCCCAGCAACATTTTATCCACATCACAAGGATGGATTAATATTTCCTGTTGTGGGAAGCTTAATATGTTTTCAACCAGTGAACCCAGATTTCGTCATGTGAAACTGGAGCGTCAACGTCAAACTTTCTCAAGATACCCACATCAGAAACTGGGGCATCAACGTGGAAATTTCTCAAGATTCCCTCATGTGATACTGGAGCGTCAACGTCAAACTTTCTCAAGATTACATCGCCAGAAACCGGATATGATCAAAGAGATAAATTTCTCATAACGGCATGGTGCAGGACGGCGTGGTGAACCTCGTGCATACCGTGGTCATATTTTCCCAACTTCTAGTGAAATTTTCTCAATTACTTTTGACAGATATAATGAAGAAGAAGAAGTGGCTAATAATACTATATACTTAGAAGTGTTGACAAAATTCATGAAAGGTGTGCCCTTACACTTTAGTTGCAAGAAGCTCTGTCATTTAGATCTCTCTTACTGTTCTTCCCTTACAATCTTTCCATTTGACCTTTCTGATATGAAATTCCTAAAGCAACTTTCTCTCCGTGGTTGCTCAAAATTGGAAAATTTACCCCAGATTCAGGACACTTTGGAAGATCTAGCGGTGCTCATCTTAGACGCCACAGCCATACATGCACTACCTTCATCCTTGTGCCGTTTCGTAGGGCTTCAACAACTGAGTTTGCGCAGTTGCCTTCCTCATTTTGCAATTTCGTTAATCTTCGATCCCTGGAGCTTCAGAAATACACTGATATCGAGTCACTTCCAAACTCCATTGTTAATCTGAAGCTTCTCTCTAAACTTGATTGTTCGGGGTGCCCCAAATTAACAGAAATCCCAAGACACATCGGTCGCTTGACGTCATTAATGGAACTGTCACTGCGTGATAGCGGAATCGTGAACCTTCCTGAGAGCATTGCTCATCTTTCAAGCCTGAAATCGCTTGATTTAAGCGACTGCAAAAAGCTTGAATGCATTCCACCGATTCCACCATTTCTAGAACAACTCGAGGCATTGGATTGCCCATCCATTAGTGATGTCAAATTCTCTTGTTCCAAACTTGTCAAATTCCAAAGAGGGTGTATTCAAATTTCATTTCACCAATGCTCAACAACTAGATTCAGGTGCTCGTGCTAACATTGAGGAGGATGCAAGGCTTAGGATGACCGACGATAGATATAGGTCTGTGATCTTCTGTTTTCCAGGGAGTACAGTTCCTGGTTGGTTCCATTTTCGTGGGAAGGGACATTCAGTGACTATAAATGAAGATTTAAGTTTCTGCAGCGATGATAGGCTCACTGGTTTCGCTTTGTGTGTAGCTTTTGGAGTGTTAGATATTAAAGGTGGATATGGTTCTTTTCGTTACAGCCTAAAATTTGAATATGATGATGGCACACAGATCATTCCATATAAGGGTGTGTTAAATAGCTATTTCAAATGGGATGATGAAGACAGAGGTGTTTATAAAGATCACACATTCGTGTGGATATTTAACTTGGAGTCCCTAATGGCGAGCGGCATGAGCCTTAGGCTGTGTGATGCTCGCAGCTTCACTTTTGAGATCAGTCCATGTTATTATGACCTTGGGTGGCCAGATTACGAATCAGTTGAGAGAGAGTTGAAATCAGGTATCAGAATAAAAGAATGCGGCATATGCCCTCTTTATACGAAAAAGAAAGATGATAAATATGGTGGTGCTGTTGACTATTCTGCATCAGAAAATGACATTGAAGAATTCAGTGGAAGCAATGTTGCACACTCTTCAGGAGAAACAGGGGAAGATAGGAAGAGGAACGCCGAAAGCTACCCAGTCAGCTAGTCTCTTCCTCTTCTGGCTTATCGTAATACTTCTAGATTACAAGTGTTGAAATTTTATCATGAATTTCTCATTTATAAGTTATTGTTAGATAGAGTTCAATAGCTTTTAAAGAAAAGCGAGAACATTAAAAAAAGTTCAATAGAGTTTAAAATTAAAGTATCGTTTATTATAATTTATAAGTTTAATTGTACATTTTATAAGTTTAATCATCCATTTGACCCTTATAGTTAAAAGATTTTTTATTTCAGTTTTTATACCAGAAGACATCTCCTTTAAGTCTTATACTAAAGGGGATATGTTTTCAATATAAAACTGACAATTTATAATATAAAAGTTTAGTATGGATGCTTCTCTATTAAATTTATAATTTCAAAGACTAAATTTTATAATTACAAATTTTCAAATAATTCATAAAAGCAGGCCAGAACATATTCCAAAGAGTAGAATGTAATTGCTTTTAAATTAGACAAAATTTGCTATAGTATTAGATTTCTACATATGAACAATATAAATACCAAATCTAAGTACCGATTTTGTATAAGATATTTTCCAGAGAACAAAAATGATATAACCATTAAACTGCTAGTAACAAAGAACTTGAATTCTTATCATAAATATCTCAGAACTTCTAAATTCTCCTGAGTCCTTTAGCTAGTGGTGGAGAGTTTTCGCCCTTAAGAAGCATTGGTATTTTCAACCACTGAAAAATAGGCTACCACACTAAAAATAGTAAGTGTCTGCATACCCAAACACGTCCATTTAAGCCAACTGCAATCTCAAAGGAAATTTTCTTCCCTAAAGCATCAAGAACAAACACAATCTCTCATGTCAATATTTGTTAATGTTATGCCAAACCTCCTTGAGAGACCAGTTGTACACTCAAACATATAGCTGAACAAACTCCAAAACAAAATAAAAGGCAGAGTTAAGTCTGCAAAACTAATACAGAAATAAATTTAAAACTTATGTAACAAAAAAATCCACAATGTAAGAGGCACAAGGAAAAAACAAAGTCGATATAAAACACCAACCATCAGTGCATGACAGCTCTGGATTCATTCCAGGGTTTGCTTTTACAACCCGCACATAAAGCAAAGTACCTATCTGCAACTGATGCATTAGGCAAAATAGATTACAACCTACATAAATGTGATAGACCAACCAGACAAAACATGGCTTAACACCCAGATGAGAACAAAGTCAAGTTGCTAGTTTGACATCCAAATCAAAAGAGGAAAAGAAAAATGTACATGAATTTTACACTTCATGTTTTACAAGAATTAATTACAAAATACACTTCAGAAGACTTAATTAGGTTAACCAAGGTGATATGTGGCAGTGGCAAAGTTCATTAATGGAAAAAACACCCACTGCTTCATGGTCCTAATCACACCCTAAAAGATAAATAGAAACAGAAAAACTGTTTTTTAGGACTTAAGCATAAGGGGAGAGAACCTAACCCAAAATACTAGTCCATTAGGTGAGAGAGTCCCAAAGTACTAAATCAAGTAGTTCATCCATTTCAATGTGGAACTCCTACCATTGCTACCTGAGCCTGGACACCCTGAAATCACATTTTTTTTCTAGGAAACACTCCCTTTCGAGCATCCAGAATGCACTCTTTTCTTTCTTAAATGATAATGTCTCAATCGTCTTGACAACTTTAATTAAAGCTCCATAGTTAAGAATAATCCAGCTTGTAACAATTTGACACTTCTAGCATTGATATAAAAAGAAAATTACCCAAGATTATGCATAGAAAATGAAAACTTAATATTATTAAAATGGAGGAAAAAGTACAGCTATAAGGTGAATTAGATTTCCACAAGATCAGACAAAACAGATACATAGAAAGAACATGAAAGTAAAAATAAATATAAAATGCAACTTTGGCCCCGAGATACAACCAATTTATGATGAATGGAGTTAAAATTTATAAAGAAGACACGATCACACCCCACAATTTTTAAAGCACACTAGTTAAGTGACTTAAAAGTGTAAAATCCAGCATCAAGACCAAGGCTTTGTAAAAATGGACTTTGGTTTTAGTTTTACTAGCCAAAGTTACCAATGCCTCCAATTGGTGACCCTAGTCTTCTAATGGTCCATGATACAATGCATAATACTGATCTCCTTCACCTATATCTATTTACATTAATAATTGATGATGACCAAAAAATGAACCTTCTATTTTACTTCTGGTACACAACAGCAAACTCCTAAATTTCTCAATAACCATCGTGATATGCAAATACCAACAACAGAAAGTTGCAGTGATTTGAGGTAGACAATGCTAGGACAGAAAGAAATAATTATGAATGTGTAATCCTTATATATATTATGAATAAAAATGTTTCTATATTTCATCAAGATATGTTCCCAACCTGCAGATAAAGAGTAACATTGAAACTAAAAACAGACCCAAAGCAAACATAGGTAAAGGTCTTCCACAAATTTCATGACAGATACTACCTTCCAATGTGATAACAAACAAATTTTGATACTTACAAATGACATTACACTGAAAACCAAAACAATTGATTTGAGGATATTATTCCCACCATCTTTGGGTTTAGCCATCTTGTTCTAGATTAAAATCATATTAGCCCCTTCTACTAAAAATGCTGCATTAGTCCATGTATGATAAACACATGCTTTATTTGAAGTCTTTTATTTACTGCTATTTGACAGCAAATTCATATAGCAGTAAGAAAGAAACATATTAACTAGTAGCAATGAAAAACCAGTATTGTCCTGTCTACCAAACCCATGCCTTTACACTTTAATACATAGATCATGACCGCAGCATCATACTCACCCTCTTCTCAGAATTTTCAACCACTTTGTCTGCCAGCCTTCATTGCAGAAATTGCATCACAGTCCTAAATATTATAATCAAAATGTAATGTTTTGTAAAATCTAAAAAATTAATTTAAAATGTTACAGAAATAAGCTACCCACAAGAAATCAATAGATATTTATAATATATTAATTTATAAATAGACAGTGGGTGTAAAATTTATTAAGAAACATATTAATATTAATATGTTGTTATTTGTAGTAATGTTATTCCTGTTATTCTTACACTATCTTTATTCATTTAGTCATATTAACCTAGTTTTATGTTTACTGGTTATTTTCTAAAATATATTAAAGAAATACGATTCTTTATTTGTAAAAGGTATGAAAAAAAAGAATTAAAAATAAATAAATTGAGTAAAAGTATTAAAGAAACTACTCGTATTAATGCTGTATAAAGCTACACACCATAATACTGTGCGAATCGTTAGACTCTTCCATTGACTCAATATTTTAATTTAATAAATGGCGCAAGAACCAAGAAGTTTCTTTGAGATTCAAAATCAATTTCAGATTTTATCTAAGGAGGCATAGCTATCTTTCCACGCGTGATAATGACATAAACCTAGATTCCATAATTATTTTGCAAATTGTTGACTATTCTATGAACTGACCAGAACACATGGCTGTGAAAGATATTTTGAGAAAATTGAAAGACTTTTCCAAAACTTGATTTGTGTATATAATGTGGTAGAAATGGTAGAAACAAAGGCACTGAGAGTTGCAGAGAAAGGAGAGAAAATTGATTCCAATGTCAGCAAGTTCTTCATCATTGGCCATGTCTGCTTCTCTAACAAAGCATGATGTGTTTCTCAGTTTCAGAGGGGAAGACACACGTGACAACTTCATTAGCCACCTTCGTGCAGCGCTGCAAAGGAAGAACCTTCAAGCATATATTGATGACAGATTAGTCAGGGGCAAAGAAATCTCAGATGCACTGCTCTCTGCAATAGAGGAATCAAAGATTTATGTCGTCGTTTTCTCCCAAAACTACGCATCTTCCACATGGTGCTTGAATGAACTCACTAAGATACTTGAATGCAAGAAGAGATATGGAAGGGATGTCATACCTGTTTTCTACAAGGTGGATCCATCAACTATTAGGAAACAGGAAGAAAGATACAAAAAAGCATTCGATGACCATGAGCAGCACTTTAAGCACGACATGGACAAAGTGCAAGGATGGAAGGATGCTCTAACCGAAGCTGCTGGACTTTCAGGCTGGGATTCAAAAGTTACCAGGTCATTATATTTATTACATGCACTTTCAAGATAACCAGGATCTCTTTTCATTTACTAAAATTGTGTTCATCTCACCATAAATCAAGTGTTTCGTTTTTCATTTCTCTTAGTTGGTCATGGATCTGAACCATATCACATGTTATAGCTTAACTTTGTACCTACAAGTCTGCTCCCTAGTATCAGAAGTCACTACCGGTTACTGTAGAATTTTTCTTTAGTTTAGTCTAGCTTTTGTGCTTGAATACTTATACTTTATTTTCTAAATCATCGCCAGGCCAGAAAACACACTTGTTGAAAAAATTGTGGAAGATATTTTGGGAAAATTGAATCGTTATTCCATCAGTTATGATCAAGGAATCATCGGCATTGAAAAACATATTGAAGGAATTCAGTCCTTGTTGCATCCTGAGTCACTGGATGTTCGGATCATAGGAATTTGTGGCATGGGAGGAATAGGAAAAAGTACAATTTGTGGTCAAATATATCACAAATTGGCATTGCAGTTTGATTCCAGCAGCCTTGTTTTAGACGTTCAAGACAAAATACAAAGAGATGGAATAGACAGTATCAGAACAAAATATGAGTCTGAGTTTCTAAAGGAAGATAAATCCTCTTATTTACTATATTCCAATGAAAGGCTCAAACGGACAAAGGTTCTCCTCATTCTTGATGATGTTACCGATTCAGCTCTACTTAAAAGATTAATAGGAGGGAGTGATAGTTTTGGGCAGGGCAGTAGAATCATTATGACCAGTAGAGACAGACAAGTGCTTAGGAATGCTGGAGCTGATGATATCTACGAAGTTAAGGAGTTGAATTTTTATGATTCTCTGAGACTTTTTAGTTTACATGCTTTTAAACAAAAATCTCCAGAAGAATTTGCTTACAGGGAACTGTCAGTAGAGGTGTTGAGATATGCAAAAGGCATTCCGTTAGCTCTCCAGATTTTGGGGTCATTGCTTTATGGCAGAACAAGAGAAGCATGGGAGAGTCAGTTGCAAAAGTTGGAAAAGGGCCAACATCTTGATATTTTCAATGTATTAAAATTAAGTTATGATGGGCTGGAGGAGGAGGAGAAGAATATATTTCTTGACATAGCTTGCTTTTTCAGAGGACACGAGGAGATTGTGGTAGCAGAAACACTTGCTGACTGTGGTTTCTCTTCTAAGATTGGAATTGATATTCTCAAAGATAGGGGCCTAATATCTGTCTTTGATGGTAGAATTGTGATGCATGATCTAATACAAGAAATGGGTCAAGAAATTGTTCGTAAAGAGTGTCCTTGGCCTCCTGGAAAACGCAGCCGATTGTTTAATGCTAAGGAAATTTTTGAGGTTTTAAGTAAGAACAAGGTATTCTGTCGTTATTCAATTGAACATGGATTTACTTTGTGAAAAATTGCAAACCACTGAGCTGTCATCAAACATCCTGCAATGCAACATTTCATGTTTTTTTTCTTCTAATTACATTGATTTACTTTCAGGGGTCAGATGCAATACAGTGTATATTACTAGATACGAGCAAAATAAAAAAAGTTAAAGTACATGCACGAACTTTCGAAAAGATGGAAAATCTTAGGATGCTTATGCTCTACTATTCCTCTCCTATAAACGAATCAAAAGTGTCTCTTGAATCACCTCTTGTGGATCTGCCAGACACTCTAAAGATTCTTTATTGGAACGATTTCCCTCAAAGATTTTGGCCTCCAAACTTTTGCCCACAAAATCTAGTGATCCTCGAAATGCCAGGCTGCCATCTTAGACAACTATGGGAAGGAGATCAGGTTTTTCAAGTTATCTATGTTTCTTTGTGTTCTAAACTTTCAAAGACAAAAATAAGTTATACAAGCATGTTTTCTGTATTATACATCTACTGGTTTTCATTTGCAATTCCTTTGTGCCTTCTCCACATTATTTGATTAATTAAGTCATTTTTTTTATTATAACATAAACTTCAATATAATATACAACAAATTATAAAATATGGAAAGATGGACTTATTTTAAATAAGGTTTAATTTTAACTCTCAGAAAACATCGTTTTATTTTGTCAGTTGATACATGCATAATATAAAGTATTTCGACATTGTCATCTATTGTTTACCGAAGAAAAATAGATAAAATTGCCTAAAACTTTAATTTAGTTTTTCTGTGTTACCTGATTCATTTACATTTTGTGGCAGAATTTACCCAAGTTGAAAAGGCTCAACCTGAGTGATTCTTCGAACCTTACTAGAATACCAGACCTTTCTTTGTCACCAAATATTGAAGAAATAATTCTGAGTTTTTGTGAAAAGTTGATTGAAGTTCACTCTTCGATATTCCTCAGCAAGCTCAATTGTTTATGTTTAGATCATTGTTATGAACTCAAAAGTGTAAATATTCCCAGCAACATTTTATCCACATTACCAGGATTGATTATTCTTTCCTTTTGTCGGAAGCTTAATATGTTTTCAACCAGTGAACCCAGATTCCCTCATGTGAAACTGGAGCGTCAACGTCAAACTTTCTCAAGATCCCCACATCAGAAACTGGGGCATCAACGTGGAAATTTCTCAAGATTCCCTCATCAGGAACCCAATATCATATTGCAAAGTGCATCCTTTGTTCATATTTTCCCAAGTTCCAGTGAAATTTTCTCAATTACTTTTGACAGATATAATGAAGAAGAAGTGGCTAATAATACTGTATACTTACAATTTGAAGTGTCGGCAAATCTCAGAGGAGGTGTGCCCTTGAACTTTCAAAGTCTCAAGAACCTCTGTTACTTAGATCTCTCTGACTGTTCTTCCCTTACAATCTTTCCGTTTGACCTTTCTGATATGAAATTCCTAAAGCAACTTTCTCTCCGTGGTTGCTCAAAATTGGAAAATTTACCGGAGATTCAGGACACGTTGGAAGATCTAGCGGTGCTCATCTTAGACGCCACAGCCATACAGGCACTACCTTCATCCTTGTGCCGTTTGGTAGGGCTTCAACAACTGAGTTTGCGCAGATGCTTCAATCTTCACATTATTCCATCTTCCATTGGAACCCTCACCAGACTATGCAAGTTAGACCTTACCCACTGTAATTCACTTCAAACTTTTCCAAGCACCATTTTCAATTTGAAATTGAGGAAGCTTGATTTCCGTGGTTGCTCAAGGCTGAGGTCCTTCCCAGAGATCACGGAGCCGGCTCATACTTTTGCTCACATTAACTTAACATGTACGGCTGTTAAAGAACTGCCTTCCTCATTTGGCAATTTGGTTAATCTTCGATCCCTGGAGCTCCAAGAGTGCATTGATCTCGAGTCACTTCCAAACTCCATTGTTAATCTGAAGCTTCTTTCTAAACTTGATTGTTCGGGGTGTGCCAAATTAACAGAAATCCCTAGACACATTGGTCGTTTGACGTCATTACTGGAACTGTCACTGCGTGATAGCAGAATAGTGAACCTTCCTGAGAGCATTGCTCATCTTTCAAGCTTGAAATCGCTAGATTTAAGCGACTGCAAAAAGCTTGAATGCATCCCACAGATTCCACCATTTCTGAAACAACTCGTGGCATTGGATTGCCCATCCATTAGAAGAGTGATGCCAAATTCTCTTGTTCGAAACCTCTCAAATTCCGAAGAGGGTGTATTTAAATTTCATTTCACCAATGCTCAACAACTGGATTCAGGTGGTCGTGCTAACATTGAGGAGGATGCAAGGCTTAGGATGACCGACGATGCATATAGGTGTGTGTTCTTCTGTTTTCCAGGGAGTGCAGTTCCTGGTTGGTTCAATTTTCGTGGGAAGGGACATTCAGTGACTATAAATGAAGATTTAAGTTTCTGCAGCGATGATAGGCTCACTGGTTTCGCTTTGAGTGTGGTTTTTGGAGTGTTAGATACGTATGCTATGAATGGTAGATATGGTTCTTTTAGTTACAGCCTAACATTTGAATCTGATGATGATGGCACACAGATCATTCCAAATAATGATGTATTAAACAGCTATT
The DNA here is from genome assembly GCF_051622355.1 of Phaseolus vulgaris. Classification (NCBI taxonomy): domain Eukaryota; kingdom Viridiplantae; phylum Streptophyta; class Magnoliopsida; order Fabales; family Fabaceae; genus Phaseolus; species Phaseolus vulgaris. Next base: position 49,308,680 of record NC_143499.1, on the reverse strand, counting down.
TCGAATGGAATGGTGAAGAGAGATGTGTTGATAAAGATCACACATTCGTGTGGAAATTTAACTTGGAGTCCCTAAGGGCGAGCGGCATGAGCCTCAGGCTGTGTGATGCTCGCAGCTTCACTTTTGAGATCAGTCCGTGTGATTATCACTTTCGGTTGAAATCAGGTATCACAATAAAGGAATGCGGCATATGCCCTCTTTATTCCAATAAGAAAGATGATAAATATGGTGGTGCTGTTGAGATTGAAGAATCCAGTGGAAGCAATGTTGCACAGTCTTCAAGAGACACAAGAAGGGAAGATAGGAAGAGAAAGGCCGAAAGCTAGCCAGTCAACTAGTCTCTTCCTCTTCTGCTAATTAGTCTTTCATTGGTCAGGATCTAAACTGCCTTATCGTCAATACTTCTAAATTACAAGTTTCAACATGTTGAATTTTTATTTCGAAACTCTTCATATTTCGGTTTCATTAACTTCTTTAACATATTTGGGTTGCATTTGCAGTGAAGGGATTATGAAATCTTGAGGAGCTGCATTTGAAAGGGTAATTGGTAAATCCTCTTCTTACTTTTCCCCATCCTATGCAACCTCATATTCTCAGTTTTACGACAAGGTACCTCTTGGTATTGAATATCATATCATTGTATTAGGTTTGTGCTTGGAGCTGGAAAACCAGACAATTCTCAGCTTGGTTAAGTGGAACCTCATTTCTTATTGATCTTGGTTTATTCACATTGAGGCACCTTGTTGCATGTGAGTGATGACTTATAAATGTTGTTGGTGTGTGAGATTGTTAATTCTTTATAATTGTAGTTTAACAGTAAAGTTGAAGACAGCTTATAATTGTTTGAAGAATATAAGTTTAAAGACTCCTATGTTATGTTATTAAGAGAGGGTGTTTATTAATTATCATCTTACTGATTTTTCACTTCCATTTGTTCTCCTTCTTCATTCATGGGATTTCATTAGTTTTTGGGAGCTTTTCTAAGTTACTGATTCCTCTAAAAGCATAAAACCATAAATGCATAATATAATTGTAATTTTGAATAAATATATATAACTAATATATTTTATCGTCAAAATTAAAACTGATCATGTGAGTTCTTTTAAAAATCACTTGATTCTTTTAAGTAATTACACGACTTTGAATATTCATAATTTTTATTGCTTACATTAAAAATAACATTTATATTGCTTACATCATAGCCCAAGAAAACAACATGTTAACGCAAAACAATTCAGCTAACAAATAATTATAATACCAAAAAAATCTTAAAAGAAACAAGTAATATTTTAATCTGTAAATGAAAACTATCATTTTATATCTAAAAACGGAATTGTATAATTATAATTTCAACATTAAAAATAAAAAAATGAAATACTAGAGCGATAATTGTCCCTATACTGCATTAATTAATTTCATCAGGAACGCACCCAATTATCAGTTTCAACAAGAAAACATTTATATGCTATTCCAATAGAATTCCTTATTATTTATTATTATTAATTCATCAATGAGTTTAGAGTTTAGATAACCTTTCAAATAAAATGCATTTTTTTTTCTTCTAAAACCATATTTTTCCATCCAAGAATGACTAAACTACATTTTAAATTTTACATAACATTAAGAAAGATTAATTTGAATATTAATATTTTAAATTGTTGAATGTTAATATATAAGTAGGGTTCTTGAACTTTAATTTCCATTTTTGAATTAAATTTTTGTGAAATAAGTAGAAAAAATGTGAAAATGATTTTAGTGTGGAAGTGGAAAAAGAAGAACGAAATCTAAGGTGAGTAATTAATTGTGCACTGAACATTTTATGTGTCATTTAAGAAAGAAAAATTAAATAGAAAAACATTTAAAATATCAATTGTACTTTAGAAAAGAAAAATCACAAAAGGAATCCAGTAAGTATTCTATATGCTAGAAAGTACAAATATTATTGAAGGTTTACTATAAACGCATAAATAGATTGTTAATAATTTTCAATCATCCTCTGAATTAATTATTTTGAAATTAAAAAAAATTTGTAAAGAATATTTTTTTTATATTTTAATTAAAAATATTATTTTATTTTAATTTTAAAGATTTTTAAATTTGAAATAAATAAATGTTATTAATTTTTATCCAATATCTATGTTTAAGAAAAAAATAATACTCATGAATATTTTTTTTTTATCAGCAATGAATAAATAAAATTAAGGGATACTTCAGGGGTATCCCAACCCATATACAGTAACCACTAGTGGACTTCCTATATCATCCACAAAAGAAGCTCTCCTTTATGGTTGCTGCAGAACAACCTTAAAGTGAGAGACCCAACCCCAAAAATATAACCATCAGGTTACCTCAAAGCAACACTCAACTTTACCGAACCTCCCAAGACCCAAGCCACACACTTTCACCTCGCCACACGACTACCCACATATGGAGAGCGCCGCTCCCTCGACCGGCAATCTTGTTGACCTCTACATTACTTCGGCGACCACCGACTACACACACGGAGAACGTCGCTTCATCAACCGGCGTTCATTGTGATCTTTGCATACCTTCGACGACCACCAACTCATGAATATAATAAATTAAAATAAGTATCTAACTCAAAGTATAATTGTCAAGAGTGTTGTTCTATGTTCCTTTTCAATGGTGGAATTTTCACAAAAGCTTGTTTGTTTCTATACGTCATTCTTTAAATTTCAAAATAACATTATTTTTTATTTTTAATTATATATTTTACGTAATACACCTAAATATACAATGAAATAAAAGAAATTAAATACACCTAAATATATAATGAAATAAAAAAAATTAAAAGAGATATTGTAACATCTTCATTTATCTTATCAAATTTTAAATTATCTCATTATATAAATATCATTTACATTATCATATTATTATATCATAAAATACTATCCTTTCATATAGAGATTTTTAAATATATATACATCATTAAGATAAAACATCAAAAAGAATAAAAAAGACAAAATTTCATGATTTTTTTGTTTTTGAGGTTTACAACTTGTAACATCATTTGCTCACATACAACACACAATTATTGCAAAAAAAATAAATAAATAAAAAATAACACCAACAAAAAACCAATATAAGTTAATGATTCTTAAAACTTTAGATTTGAATTTTGAATCATTCAATCATAATTATATAAAGCATCACATTTCATATTCTGATATTCTAACTTAAGTTTTACAGATAAAACTAGTTTATCTTACCTGTTTAGAAAGATAAGTATTCATAAAAAGACTTCAACTTCTTAAAAAATCAAAGATAGTCCAACTTCTTAAAAACACATCATTAGGATCTTGAACTAACATATATTATTCTTTTAAGTTCCAAACACCACATGCAAAACATGTCTACCAAGTGAATATAAAATTTAAAATCGTCTCAAAGGAACAAGGAAAAAAAGAGAAATTTTTTACAAAAATTATTTTAAAATAAAACTTAAATAACTGATTTTTTTAATTATATATTTTTCATTTAATAATAATTTATTTTATTTTAATTATATCACTTTTACCTTAAATTTATTTTTTGGTGCTTACCTATATATATATAATACCCATATAATATAATATAATAGGCAAGTTACTTAAAAGTGCATTAAAATAAAAAAATAAACATTTTTCTTAATATATTTAAAAAAACTACCGTTATGAAATAACAGGCGAAGTACTAACTTATTTGAAAGTGAAACAAATTACCACAAAACGTTCACTATTTGTTATAATTCATATTAATTACTATATTTTGTTGCCCAGAAACGTTTTTTATTTGTTATAATTCATTATTAGTTTTTGCTAATTAAAAATGTATAGGTATTAAATGTTTTAGTAATTATTATAGTAATTTATTACATAAGATGAGAAACAAAATAATTTAAAATGATTTTTTAAAACATTTATATTTCAAACATGAAAAACAAAATATTAAAATATATTTTAAGAATATTATAATAAAAATTGTGAAAATATAAAATTATTCAAATAAAAATATTAAATTTTGAATTAGTTGAATCTTCATAAGTAATTTAATTACTAGAAAAATGTTAAAAGTTTAACACTCATGACATTGCCTATTTAATGAGTTAAAATTGTTTGATTTTAGAGAGTTAAAAACTATATATACAATTAAATATGTATAAAAATAAAAATTTGAAGAATAAAGCTGGATTTAAGTTTAAAAAACAATGAGAGTTAACATCAAATTCTTAAACACACTTCTTCTAAGATGTTCTTTTGTTATTGGTTAAAAATTAGTGAAAATTGTAAAGTTGTGATTTGATATCATTAAAAAAAAGTGGAAGTGTGGTGACCTACAATTTATTTTTAATTTCCATAAATTCAACTAATAATCTACAATATATTATGAAAGTTGCTTAAATTTCTCTTAAAACATTAATTTTATATCTTTCTACACATACTTCTATAATTTACAAACAAATCATGTTAAATAGTTTTGTTAGGTATAAACTTCTTCCCATTACTAATAGACATTGGTAAAATATATCAATTTAGAACTACATAAGAATAATTTTTTTTATTAAAAATTAAATATAAGAACAGAATACTTAATTATTATTGTTTCTATTAAAAACAAATTGGGAAGTGTAATTCGATGAGAACTATGTGTTTTTTAGAAAACAAGTTTTCAGTTAGTATATTATGATAGAAAAAGATATACCTGCAAAAAACGACTTTTTGATATTTAATTAAGTCAGAAGAAACACAAAAAACTTAAAGTAAGAGTATAAAACAAAGTTTAATGTATTTTATTATTTCTTTAATGAGAGAGTCATAAATTATTTATATAGTTGAGTAAAACACATTAGCCACTTTTAAAATTTTGTAGAATAGTATAAATTCTACCATTTTTGCTTTCACAAAATTATTATTTTTTGGTTATTTGATTTTTATTAATGTGCACACAAAACACAACATTTATCACAACTTCCTTTATAAATAAAATAAAATAAAATATATATAATCCAAAGAATTAAGAAGGTTTGGTATTATATTGATTGATTTAGTTATAATATTTAAAAATAATTAAAATATTAGTGTAGAAATAATGTGATATTGATATCCATTGATAATTTTCCACGTGGATATCATCAACGGTTAGATATTTTTGTCCTATTTAGGAGCAAGTTGAGCACAAAAGAGGCTCAATTTATGTGCAAAGCAGCAAGGCTTTGTTTGGATTCCCAGAGCACGTTGGCGAACTCAAACACATTCACAAGCTTGCACCAATGGCCGCCACCGAACACGGCATAAGCGTGGATTCTGAGAGAACGAACCTTCTCAACCACCACACCGAGAAGCACTTCACCGCCGGCGAAATAGTCCGCGACATCATCATCGGCGTTTCTGACGGCCTCACCGTCCCCTTCGCCCTCGCCGCCGGCCTCTCCGGCGCCAATGCCACCTCCTCCATAGTTCTCACCGCTGGCATAGCCGAAGTCGCCGCCGGCGCCATCTCCATGGGCCTCGGCGGGTACGTTCAACCACACTCTTCACACTCACAAAACTCAATTTAAATTCCGTTATTATTTCATGTTAATTTTCATTGTGCAGTTATTTGGCAGCAAAAAGTGAAGCCGATAATTACTCGAGGGAATTGAAAAGAGAGCAAGAAGAAATCATCGCCGTGCCAGAAACTGGTATCCACTGTTCTTCTATTATGCTTTTATACAATTTTGATGTTCATGCCACATTTTTTATTCTATATCATCTTGATTTTCATGATAGGTTAATTTTTTATAGAATCATTTCACAACTTTTTTTTCTATTTTTGTTTGTGTTTCCATGAATTGAAAATTCATTCCTATAGACTTTGATAACTTGATGCAAATTTCTATGTAATGAGTTTTAAAAGTTATTGCTGAATATCCTTCATTTCCATAGAAGTAGTAACATTTATACGTATGTTCGTCCGTGTGTCGTATCAGTGTGTGTTTGTACTACATAGTTTCGTTACCATTTGATTGCACATTAATAATGAATATGTGTTTTTTGACAAAAAAAGAAGCGGCAGAGGTAGCAGAAATACTAGCTGAGTATGGGATACAGCCACATGAATATGCACCTGTGGTGAATGCTCTCAGAAAAAACCCTCAGGCATGGCTTGATTTCATGATGAAGTAAGTTCTTACGTTCTCACATTATTACACAGTTTCACATGTTTTTTTGCCTGTCTTGCAAATAGAAAATGTGCAAATTTTGGGGTTTATGATGGACTATTATATAGTGAATGTGGTATGAGAATAAGTTAAATGGTAATTGATAACCACACAATAATGGGAATTTGTAGTCAAGTTGAAAAGTAGCACCACCCAAAGGAATATAAAGCAAAGTAACCTTTCACTTTTTGAATGTGGGCATGGTTATCGGATCAAAAATTTCAGCACACGCCATTTAGTTGTGGACAAAATTAAGGGTTCCCCCTTCCATTTAGCTGGCATGTTTCTACTCGGATTGGAATGTGGAAACTAGGAAAAAGGGGACAGTCTTGTCGGGACCTACTCACTCACTGCAACATGGGCATCTTTTTCTGATTTTATCGGGAAGTATTGAAAACTTGTATTTCTCTACAACTTCATTTATTTATTAGTCTAAAATTTTAATTTTTTTTATATGAAATGACAAAAATATCATATCATAAATTACAGGTTGTACAAAGGAACAGATTTATCATTAATGTAATATTTTGATTATGCAACCGGGTTCTCTAGCTTAACCCAATTAACCATTCTATGATGTTAGTTAAAACTATGCTTGAATTCTTCATATTTTTTAAAAGGTATTCCTCTAAAGCAAGATGCAGTAATACACTCAGTGTTGAGTGTCTGGTTATGACTTTTATAGAAAAAATATTATGGCACAATATCATTCTGTTTACAACCATTTAAAGAACTAATTTGGTATGATTTTGAAAAAGTTCCACTCAATATCTATGTACAGAACAAGAAAACCTGACTCTATAATGATTGTGTTTACTATTTATATAATTTGTAATTGCAAAATAGTAGGGTTTTATTTTTTTTAATGGTGCAATTTTTGTCAAAGATTTATCAAAGTGATCAGATTGAAAAAAATTAATAACATGGTTAAGTTGTGGTGTATAGTTTGGTATTGTGAAAGTGAAATTGTGTGAATTTGACAATTTTTGTTTTAAAAATATTATTTATAAAATGTAAAATTATTATGTATATATTTATTAAAAATATAAGATCAAGTACTCAACTTTATTATTAGAACAATTAGAATGATTTAGTGTAATTTTATATGAACTGAAGTCACACCTTATCATATATAATTTCATTTAAAATAAAAAAATTACAAAAATTTAATATTAATTAAAGTAATGTATTTAAAATATTTTTATAATAAAATAATGTAAGTTGACACGATTTTAGTTTTACAAAACTGGAAGTTGACTCATCACACTAAAATTCGTCATCTTAAGTTGACACAACTTATTTATTATTTATGTGTTAAATTTCAATTTCAGTAAATTTGGATAAAATTGCATCAATTAAAAAAATCGTTTTAATTTTAAAAATAGCAACTTCTTTTTCCCATATAGAGAAATATGCTGCATATATGCATTCAGCCGAGTATTGGGGAGAGAAAAAAATAAGAACACATGAAGAAATTTCTGAAACATGCATGCAGTTTATATACACCTGTTTTCTTTCTAAATGTATCATTCTTAGTACGGATAAACACTGACCTATTTCAACGGTGACTTTGACAATGTTAGTGTCAAACAGATTAACTGGTTGTAATGTTGGTATTACAGATTTGAGCTGGGACTAGAGAATAACACTATGTTTCTTTCTCTTATTTTGACTGGTGTGACTTGGTTTTTATGAGATTGGTTACTTGATATATTACATTGTTATTAGCATTATAGTAGATGTATGAGTTTAGTGTGTTTATTAGTTATTTGAATCTGTTTGATAAGAATTATTTTTTTTATGAGTGTTCAATAATTTGTGATTTATATTTTATTTTTTTTATAAAAAAAACATTGGAATCTTAGTATTGAAGAATTGAAGTGGTTGTTTTAGGTTTGAGCTGGGACTAGAGAAGCCAGATCCAAGGAGAGCATTGCACAGTGCAATGACAATAGCCATTGCTTACATATTGGGAGGAGTTGTTCCTCTTCTTCCTTACGTGTTCATCCCAAGGGCATCAGAAGCAGTTGTGTTCTCAGTTGTGGTTACCTTGTTTGCATTGCTGGTTTTTGGTTATGCCAAGGGCCACTTCACTGGCAATAAACCATTCAGAAGTGCTTTCGAAACAGCTCTCATCGGTGCCATCGCCTCTGCAGCTGCTTTTGGTTTGGCAAAGGCTTTCCATCCATAGATTCTCCATGCTTTCTGCTTCATACCAACTATGTTTTCTCTAAGAACTTTGCTAGAAAAAAAATACCTTTTAAGCTTTGTTGTTAGTTCTTACTTATTTTCATTTTTTTGTTAAATTGAATTGTCTCTCTTCATCTTTAATTGCATAATGTCTTTAGGGTGTTCTTTACATTTTCTGTTACATTTAATTATTTAAATCTCTAAAATTAATTTTTATTTAATGTTTTTTTTTTAGTAAAAATCATTCTATAAACTAAAAAAATATTAGTATCTCAAGTAGTTTTTATTATTAATAAAATAATTTCTAAATTGATATCTAATCATTAGTTACAAATATTTTTAACTACTTATTACTTTATATTTTAAATTAGTATCTACTAGTCTTTTAAAGATTAATTTAAAATTTAACATATTAGTAGTAAAAACCTAGTTAGCTAAATTAGAAATCAATTCAAAAATTATTTATAAATTTTTATTAATAATAGAAATCAAATTAAATATTTTTGTCTCTAAATTTGGTTGTTATTTAATAATTTTTTTTAGAGTTTATTGAAGAATTTAATATTGTACGTTTAGAAACACCATGAATTCAGTCTCCCTAACTCCATTGTATCCATACTCGTGACAAATATTTGCTTTGGTGATGGTTTAAAATCCTAAGATTTGTGTTCGAAGTTGTTTAAACGACTAATTACATATTTTACTACTTATCTACTATTTCATTTTGTAAATTTTATGGCCCAATTTTTTTTATACATTTTATTATCAAACTTTTCATTTTTTACATATTTTATCAGTCCATTAAATTTATGAAAGAAAGTGATATTTCATAAAATTGTAAGAAAAAATAACACAGTTAAAGTTACATTGTTTTTCAAAAGTTAATAATAAAATTAATGTTGTTTTAATTTATTTTTATAGTATGTCATTTTGTTAGGGATTTAAGAAATTGATAACATACACAAAATCTTAGAAGTTTGAGTGTAAAAGACATTATGTTAAATATATTTAGTCTCAAACTTAATATCTATTGATGAACAAACAAACACCAAACAGAACCCCATAATCTAACTCCACCTGATTTTGATATGATCATGGGTCATAAGGCACAAATATTGGGGTACTCTCAAGCTTGTGCAAGTGAAGAATGGTGAGTGAAGAATGGAGAGTGAAGAATGGTGAGTTCATATATTTATTTGTCTTTCTTTTTCCTAATCTAACTAGCACTACCATGTGGACCACTCAACCAGTTTAATGAACTTCAAATTTATCGGTTGTTGAATTTTCATTGTGATTGATACGTCTTATCTTGTGTTTGATGGATGGAATGGTTAATCAAATTCATCTTTGAGTGTTTTAGAGTGACTAAGTTAGATTATCATCTTGGGGTGGTTCTCCAATGTCACATTTTTTTAAATTAAAGTTCACATTTTATTGGTAAAAAAAATGGTTTGTTATGCAATGCAAGTTTTTTATGGATTTTAAACAGCTATAAATGGTTTGTTATCAAACCAATTGTCATATTAACATGGCTACTAATGAAGCTAGTAGATAGCCACTAAAAGTTTTTAAACATTCTTGAATAAAAGAGTTCATTATTTCTTCAAATAGAATTTTTTATACACGTAGACTTTGGATTTTATTCTTGCAATCACATGTTTATGAATAATAAATTTAACTTTTTTATGTCACTCAATGTTTGTGTTTGTGAGAAAACATAATATTGTGTAAACTAAAATACAGATATCTTATGGTTGGCACAGAATCATATCCCTTAAGTATGTGTTTAAGGATTTGGTTCATGATGAGTGTGTTTATGGATCTGTTAAGAGAAGTTAGTCATGGTTCTTGATTGGGAATATAACACTAATGCTAAGTTTTTTAAATATGGGTGGAAAAAGAAATTGATAATTTATTCCTTAAAGTAATGAGAGAGTAACACGACTTCTACTGAACAATGGAGATTGTATTTATGTGCATAGATAGCAACAAGGTTTGTTTGGAACCCAACATCACATTTTAAGGATCAATCTGAATAATCACAATGCTTGTTTCTTCAAGACTGTGTTCAGTCCTCTCTACTCTATATTTGATTCAAATGAATTGGTTCAATTTTACTGATATATTTGTTTTGAATTCGTCATTGAGATAAAGTTATCATATGTTTGTCTACCTGCAAATCGCTTTAAATTAAATAGCTCAAAAGTGATTGAAATTAAATAGTAAACACAACAATGACAAAACATGGTGTTTTAGAGTGGGTTAGGTAATGTTGGAAATTCATTATTAATTTAATGGGAGATCATATCAATCGATCTTGATAATTGATCCATTGAATACTTTCAATGATCATTTTAAAGTCTTGAAATTAGATCTCTCTTGAATACTATGAAGTTTAATCTAGAAAGCTTAAGATAATATTTTCAATGTATCTTGAAAATGTGACAAACATTAACTATTTATTATATTTTTATGAGAAAATCTTTCTATCCTACTCTATATAAGAGAAACTTGTGAGGAAGAGAATCACAAGCAACAGAGAGTAAAATAGAGAATTGATATCTACCATAGTGTGATAATAGAAGTTCTAGTAAAAAGTTAAAGAGACATGGTGATCATCCATCCTTGTTATATGAGATTAAGTGTTATTTTCATAAGTTGAAAGAAACAAATATTATAATTTTACTAGTGAACATTTTTTTTTACAGGTTTCATATGTTTTTACTTTTAAAATTGAAGAGATTTTTCCAAATTAAAAAATTTCAGTATCATTATTCTATTTTATTTTATTTTTTTTAATTTTAATTTAGTTAAATCAATTTTACAATCCTTGTCAATATATCATTCCCCTTCTTTCAAAACAACAAGATGAACTAGTGAAAGAGGAAGAGGAGATGCTTATACTTTACAACACGTGATGGTTATGCCAGATGCAACAATATAACATGTAATATTTAACTCATTAAATTTAAAAACACGATATGTTGTTGAACAGAGAGGAATATTGAATTATACACCTAAGAGAGAGAAATGAGATGCAAGGAGATACTTTCACACCAAAACACAATGAAAGAGGTTGTGTTTGCATGGAATGTAAGGCAGAAAAAGGTAAAAAAAGTAACAGATAATAGCACAGAGGAGCTGAAGAAAGAAAAGTTGTTGGAAGAAACTTGGTTGGCATCTATGGATTGAAAGCCTTTGCCATACCAAAAGCAGCTGCAGAGGCGATGGCACCGATGAGAGCTGTTTCCAAAGCACTCCTGAAGGGTTTATTGCCAGTGAAGTGACCCTTGGCATAACCAAAAAGCAGCAGTGCAAACATGGTAACCACAACTGAGAACAGAACTGCTTCTGATGCTTTCGGAATGAAGATGTAAGGAGCAAGAGGAACAAGACCACCTATTACATAAGCACTCGCAATTGTCATTGCACTGTGCAATGCTCTCCTTGGATCTGGCTTCTCTAGTCCCAGCTCAAACCTGTTACAACCACTTCAATTCTTCAACACTAACATTTCCAATGTACAATGATACATTTAAAAACAATCAACATTTGGAAATCTTTGTCTCTATAAACAATAAACAGTAATCTTTCTATTGTCTTTGTCTATAAAATGTAATAACTACAAACATTTGCTTTGGAAGAATATACTTTAACATTTTTGTGATTGGTGCTTGGAGCCAATGGTATGTATAAGGTCTGTTTTATTCCCTAGGATCTCATCCTCTTGAGAGGAGTAGTTGGCTTGTGTGTGTTGGCAAGTTTCTGTATACGGGTTGAGATATCCCTGAAATATCTCTTTTAATTCATTTGTTTTTTGCCGATTAAAAAAAAAAACTAAAAATGATTTATTCACAAAAATGTCAAGTTAATGTATAATATAAAAAAATTTATAAAAAAAAAACTTACTTCATCATGAAATCAAGCCATGCTTGAGGGTTTTTTCTGAGAGCATTCACCACAGGTGTATATTCATGTGCCTCTACTCCATACTCAGCTAGTATTTCTGCTACCTCTGCTGCTTCTGTTTTTTTCACAAAACCCCCACATTTATCACCACGTGCATTACTACATTTATATTTTTATATATTGTAAAATTAATCAATTAAATTGTTGAATTTGATGATGTTACTTAAATGATAATGATTATGATTATGTATACTCAGTTTTCTATATATTATTTAAAAAACAATATCTACATAGTTACATGATAAATTTTAAATACTTTTGAAATTTTATGAAATTTCGAATATAAAATTCAACTGTAACATTAATTAAACGTATACGTTTATATATCTATTATAAAATATAGAATATATAAAAAAAAATATAATATAATTATAAAAAAAAAAAAAAAAACCAGTTTCTGGAACGGCGATGATTTCTTCTTGCTCCCTTTTCAATTCTCTGGCGTAGTGATCGGCTTCACTTTTCGCTGCCAAATAACTGCACAATGCGACGAAGAAAATTTTCTGAGGAATCTCAAACGATACTTGAGAGTTGTGAGTGTGAAGAGTTTGGTGAAACGTACCCGCCGAGACCCATGGAGATGGCGCCGGCGGCGACTTCAGCTATGCCGGCAGTGAGGACGACGGCGGAGGTGGCATTGGTGCCGGAGAGGCCGGCGGCGAGAGCGAAGGGGACAGTGAGGCCGTCGGAAACGCCGATGATGATGTCGCGAACGACTTCGCCGGCGGTGAAGTGGTTCTCGGTGTGGAGATTGAGAAGGCTCTGTTTCTCAGCGTCCAGGCTTAGTCTGTGTTCGGTGGCTGCCATTGCTGCGAACCTGAAAGCCTTCAAAATGCAACTGAATTACGGAATGTGGCGTCGCAATCCAAACAGAGCCTTAGTGTAGTGTTCGGCACAAGCACTGTCCCTGTAACTTCGTTTTATAGTCCGTTTCTTTTTTTCTGAATATTTTTAAATCGATTAAAATATGATTTTTTTTATCTTTTTCTTTTTCATTTTTGCATGCTTTTTATTCTTCTTCTGAATCTGTCAGATTAAATGTCACATCAAGTATTGATGTTTGTTAAAAATAATATTATTACTGTAAAATTTATATTATCAACACAATAATATAATTAATAAAAGATCAGGGTGAGACCTTTTAATTTCAAAGAATCAGCTAAAATAAATAAGGATAAAGCATAATTTTAATTTAATGTGATTTTCTTTTTTTTAGCTCTTACATAACAAATTTAATACAAAAATAAAATTTATATTTAGTTGGGTTCGTAAAATAATATTTTGTGAAAAATCAATAATTATTAGAAAAAATAGTATACAAATTATTTTTGTCTCAAACAGTATAACATGGGTACAAAGTTGAGAATAATACGTTTGAAATTAAACCTAAAGAGAATACATGATTAAGACACGTTCTTATAACGTACATTTTAGATTATAAAAGGTAAATATTTAATAGTTTTAACTATTTTTAATATTATCATTTTTAATTGTATCATGATTTAACTAAATTTAATAATAACAATTAACTTTTATGTAGTTTACTTAATAAACTTTATACGTTATTCAAATAACTGCTTTGAAATATGAAGTAGCAAATGTTTAATTAATTTAGTTTCATAAATTCAATAATTAACTTACATGGTAATACCAAAATATTATTTTCATTAATATTTTTCCTTTACAGTGTAAAAAATTTAAAGCAATAATTTGTTGTATATGAACAATTTTATGCAGAATGCTCTAATAGTAAATTTTATTAAGCAAATTTTTTAATTTAAAACAATTTTTTGAATAACTTATTCTTACAAAGACTTACAAACAATTAACTTCTTCTCCTCCGTTCGGTTCCTCAGTTTCTCAATGATAACTTGAACTTTCAATTACTGAATCAGCTAATTTGAACTTTGTTACGTGTGTTTGAGTTTGTTCTACTCTCAAGTGAGTGTGTGTACCCGTAAGAGGTTTTGATGATAAAGTCATAATCAGTTTATTTGATTATTAGATAAAAAAAATATTTTACTTACTGTTACATAGATCACTTATTTAAAATAGTTGTGGTTGAACTTTAACTTTTTACACCTTACATTTATTAAATATATTTTTAATATTTTGAACCTATTTATTAGACTTGATATAGAATTATTTTATTATATTATTTATTTATATTATTTTAACTTTCAAACGATCATTTAGTCTCCCAATCTAATCTAATCAATACACAACTCATTAGATTAACTTAACAAATCATTAGTGTATTATTAATTGAATATTCTTTACATTTGCTTTATTTTTATATTCTCTTTACCATTTAAGTGATAACATTCAATTCACAGCTATATTATAAAAAAATATATGCTTTTTTGTTCTTAATTAAAAGATAGTTTTTAAGTATTTAATTTTTTTCCTTTTTCAAGCAGTATTTTATTTATTGTTTTAGATCTTAACTGTTTATAATAAACATGTAAATGAAAAAAAAAGGCTTCACCAAACAATAGATTTTATATGATTAATAAATTAAACTGATTTTTTTTTAAAAATGTAGCAACCCACTTTTATTAGTGAACAGAACGAGTAAATGCGATGTTAGAGACAGTGCCATTTGTTGGATTCTAGAGACACGTGTCATCTTAAGATTGGTTGAGAAAAATGACTTGGTTGGTGTGTGCTCCGTAAGAATGGTAATGGATATAATTGTACGGCATTCATTTCCATATGACAACTTTTACCTTATCATGGTTAAATATATTTTTTCACGTCTCTATATAATTTAGATAAAATTGTTATTTAAAGATTTATGCTAATTTTGTATTAATATTTATTCATTATAAGTTTTCATTTTTATGTATGTTTATATAATTAAGATAAAATAATTATTTTTAAGGTTTATTTTATTTTTTTTAGATTTTTTATATCATTATCTGACATCGAAATATCATATAATTTAGATAAAATTGTTATTTTTAATGTTTATTTTGAATTTTTCTTATTAATATTTTTTATTATTATTTTGTAACTTATTTTTATTGTTATTTTATATATTTTTTATCATTATTATATGTACTTTTTTTTATTTATGTTTAGATAAAAATGTTACTCTTAATCTTATCCTATCTTCTTCGTATTAATATTTGTGTTATTGTCATCTAATATAAATTAAATTATTATTATTTATGGATACATTATTTTTATATCCATAATTAGTCTATAACATAACATTTACACTTACATATTTTAAAGACAAATATTTACATGAATAACAAAATAATATTAATTTAATTCTAAATTTTGCTTTTAATATAAAAAATATGTTTTTTTGAAAAAATACATTAATAACAAACATGTCTTATCAAATATTAACACTTATTTATCGCATGAATCTTATTTACATTTGAACTATTTAATGTTTTAATTTATGTGATTAGATCATCACTAAAATTAAATATTTAATAAGATTACATATTTAACATTTTGTCACAAAAACTAATACTACCAGAGTGTGTCTAAACATACACATATGTCTCATACCTCCTAATTATCTCACTTTATCATTATCACCATATGCATATCATACATTAATAATATATCTCATATAAATATATAATTAGTCTAATTCATATATACATTCTCACAAACTCATCACTTCAACAAGATCATATTGTTTGAATGATCTTTCTTCCCACAATGGAAATCAAATTTCCTTGCTTGAGGGATCATTCATTGCTTAAGTAAGTTTCATTTAAATAATAAAATTCAAAATAATATGAACTAGATATTCCATATATAAAATATTAGACTAAAAGGATTATAAGTTATAATTGTTCAGTTTCTTGAGGACTAAGATGCAAAGAAGAAACTAAAAAAAAATATTTTAACAGTTTTTGAAAATAATAAATTTTAACTAATAAAAAAGATGATAGAAAGAATATATTAAAATGTGTTACTAGCAATTATTTACAGATTCTTCTCTACCATTCTTTTATGTTGAAAGATAGTTTTTCTTCTCAACTACTGTGTGGTTAGTGTTTTATACACTGCTAAAATAAATTAATTTCTACTACAATCAGTTCTTTTTTATTTTAATGAATAAGTTTTAAAATTATATACATATACTATAAAAAAAATTGTAAAAGTATCAACCCACCCATTTTGTCATCCTTTTTTTTATTTTATCCTCACAAGTTTATTTATTTAGTTTATTTTTGTAAGGACTTGTAAAACTTAAAAAAAAAAACAGTAGTAAGTAATATTTAAAATTATTGGTCTAACATGAAAGTTTTTATAATTTTTTTAAAATTATTAAAATAATTTTAATACAAAGAAGATCGTTAACTGTATTTTTATTTTCCCCAATTTTATGCATTCATGTAATTAAAGTTATTAGATGATATAAAAATATTCAATATATTCCTATTAAATTTTAAAGAATGTAAACCATATTCTTTAGAAGAGCTGTTATCTTAAAATTTCCGAAAGTGGTGTGATAGCAGTCTACCCATTGGTCAATACTGAAAAGATAATTCTCTACCATTCCTTTTTTTGTATCTCAAATTCTCCATCAAACACATGTTTATACCTACTTACTATTCAATATGATTTATTTGTAGTTTTATTTTTTTTAGTTAGAATATTGATAATTGTTTTGAAATTATTTTTTTTTATAAGATAAGTTTTTTTTGCACATTTTATTTAAATTTTTATTTTTTATTCAAATATTCGTGGGTTTATGGTAATGCCATTAGTTTGTGTATTTTCATGTTGTCATCAGTCTACATTGGCCTTTTCCTTCCATCCACCACAAGGTAAAATGTTGACAATTTAAAAATTAGATGAAAAAATTGTATAAAGAAAATAGTTGACATGATAAAATTTAAGAAATTATGATAGTTGAAATACAATACATTCAATTAAGCCTTTCAAAATAGTTACAATACCATGAATAAGAAAGTAATATTAGTAAACTAGAATCAGAAAATAAAGTTAAAGGTAGTAAATCAAAGCTTGAATTGTTGTTGGAAGATGTGCTTAAATTTACTATCTCATAATATATTAATGATGGCATTTTTAAAGAGAAATATTGGTGGAGGATAAAAATATATTTTTTCCACATGAAATAAAGCGTGATTGTTTTTCCACAATGTATGCCATCTTTTGAATTTGTTTCTCAGTTGAATACACGATATTAGATTATTTTTAATAAACAATTTTTAATTTATTTAAAATAATACTTTGTATAGGAAATATAAGTTAGACATCTTAATTCGATATAGTAAATATAAGAATAGTTGGAATATAGTATTTTTTTTAAAATAACTAATATATACTAGAGAGAGAGAAGAAAAAACTGAATTATTCATTAAACTAATATATTAAAGAAAAATAAAAGATGTAAGTAAAAGTTTTTAAATTAAAATTGATATTGAAGAAACTTAATTTCTTTGTAGGGTTGTGGATTGTCTAACCAAAAGGCTAATTAGTGACATGAATGAGGGTTGTTTCTTCCTCTATCCCTTTGAAGATCTCTTTTCAGAATATATTATGTAAAAACTATTCCAGAAAACACATTCCATCCATAACGTATTATCCACATTCCAGAAATTCTTTCTTGAATATACGTATAAATTCCAGAAATGAGTGTTCTGAAAAATTCTGAAAAACTAATACAGAAATCATTTAAAAAGGGATAGCATCGTCTTTTTAGATATTAATAGGTGCAGGAAGAACTTTGAGGGGTGCAGGAAGAAGCACGCTCTCGATTGAGTTACCAGTGATCATAAGCTTAATGTTGGATTGGAATGACACACCCAAAAGAACAGTGTACTTGCTCTTCAAACTATTCATCACCCATCTTTTATGCCCCTTTTTATAATTATTTTTCTTAAAACATCGGTAGTAATTAAAAATAGTATTATGTCACAATTAAAATTGTTTAGTGAAAATTCAAGATAATTTACAAATTCATTTCAAAATAATAATAATATTATCTTAAAAGTAATTTCAATTATAATGTCATTTATATATATAAGGTTTATTATAAATTTTAAGTATATACAAATAAACTTTGATCTATGCAAAATAGAGTAAAATACTATAAAAGAATTCATTCATATATTGGTACGAAAATTACTTTTCAGTATTTTATAAATAAAGAAAAAGTCACTTTAAACCCAAAACATATTTTATCTAGGTATTTTAACCACAGTATATGTTATAAATTTAAGATTTAAGCATTAAGAGACCTTATTAAAATATGTTAATATAATATAATATAATATAATATAAAATATAAAATTTTAAATAAAATAATGGATCATAGGTTAGACCTTCTTACATTTTAACAATCTTGCATTAAAAACACCTATTTCTACCAACAAGTAAATGCTCATAACATCCTACATCAAAGAAAGTTGCATAAAGGTAATTAATACATTACAATAAAATTTTAAAAAATAAATCAATTAAGAAGTCATAAGATAACTATTCTCCTATTGTTGTTTACATAATATTGTAAAATAGATATTCATTTATTTGTTTTTCCTTACATGGATGCCCGTTAAGTCACCAACAACTAAACATTCGAAATATTATGGCTTTTATTATTAATTAGTTCAATAGTAATTTATACAAAAAATGAAGACATATTTATTCCTGTTTCATAATAACTACAGTTTTAATATTTAAAAACATATTTGAAACTTATATAAATAATGCATTGATAGAGTAAAATTGTTTTAAAAAATAACATAGTTATTATTTTAATCTAGTGTTGATTAAGGAAAAGAGGTAATAGCTCACGAAGTAATGTTCTTTTCGAGAATTTCTCGTTTCCTAGACTCGTGATGAATTTATATGTACCCATGAAGCACCCAAAAATGTTTTGAAGTTAATAAAGCAAAAAAATGATGTCGTACCATGACGTCCCTTTTTGTGGGGGCAACAAAATCTCTTGGCCGCCATATCAAACACAAACATGAGTTCAGAGGCACGAGAACTCCAAGAGAGAGAAGGAAAAGAGCATGTCACAAGCACTGGCTTCTGCAATAAAATAAAATGCAGAAGTAGAATGCTTGCCAATAATATGCAAAAAATAAAGGTAGCCGCACTACCAGACATCTCCCATTCTCATATGTATCAGGATGGCAAAACCTGTCCACCAGGAAAATCAGAATTAGTTTTCAG
Source organism: Phaseolus vulgaris (assembly GCF_051622355.1). Taxonomy (NCBI): domain Eukaryota; kingdom Viridiplantae; phylum Streptophyta; class Magnoliopsida; order Fabales; family Fabaceae; genus Phaseolus; species Phaseolus vulgaris. Next base: position 49,289,143 of record NC_143499.1, on the reverse strand, counting down.
ATACAAATTGAATCTTAAGAACAGCACCATATCAACAGAACCTTCAAAGTTTAAGAATATGTTTAAGCATTCTATCAAAGAACACACAAAAAATTAACATGTATATTTAGCATCTCAACAGATGAATGAGAGCAGGCTTACACGGATTGGAGATGAGGATTTCTAGCAACAAAGATGGGAGAGAAAATAATTGCGACTTAATACTATAATATAATTATGGTGCGAAGTAATTTGTGAAGACAGCCCAGCTGAAAAATATCTTATGGTCATTATTGCTTCCATCCCTATATATTGTTAGTTTCAGAAACAAAAACTCCATTAGCTCACAGTATGAGATTCCAAACTTTGGCGCCTCCAAATTCCCTCTCATTCTCGAGTTCTCTCCATCTCTACAATCATCGATTCAAAAGCTCGAGAATTTTCATCAGGAATATCTGATATTGTCGGTTCAATTTCCATTCCACTATCCGTGTGCCCCTCACTTTCTTTACTAGAATCTTCAATGTTTCCCAGGAAAGAACTGCCTAGAAAAAGCTGTTCCCATGAACCGTCATCAGGTAAATCTGGTAGGAGAAATGGAGAATGACTTTCTAATGGACACAGTTTTTCATCCAGAAGCACTTTCATGAAGTCAGCACTAATGCACAAGTCTTTTAGCCCATCTGCAGAGAGCTCGGGTTCTTTTTCGAAAGCAGGAGATAGAGGAACTACAGGCTTGAGTTTTTCACTTACAGGAGGCTTATACTTTATTATCATCCCATCAGAAGCAATTGGCTTGTCATCTTGTTTATCTTGATCTAATATATTCCATGATTCAGACAAACGCCAATTATTTTCCTTGGGATGAAGCAATTGAACCAGGAACCCAGGGCTTTGCACCACCATGACTAAGAATGATAACATCTGTTGCTGATGCTTTTCCATTCCTTGAAGGCGATCACTCAGGAGCAGCAAATTGCTCTCAGCAGATTCCTGGTGTTGCCTGAGTTTGACCAACTCCTGGGTAAGCGAATTTTTATCAGATTTGAGATTCTCAACTTCTTTCCAAAGGCCATGTTCCGGTGCCTCTTGGGGTGGTTCATCACAATTGTCATTCAGAGGCAATGCTTTTTGTTGATCTGCAATGTGTGGATGTTTTCTTCTGCGTATATTCTTCAACAATTGCTTTTGATTCCTAACAAAGTTTTCATTGGCAAATTCCCAGCAATCTGTATCAATTTTCCTGAAACCCTGATAGATATTTCAGTTACCAATTAGTTGCAGTTAAAAGACTCTCCTCAACCTTAACAAATGACAAGATATAAAGGAACAAACAGATAGAGGCACCAAACACGCATATCAATATAAACAAGCATATCAATGTAAACAAGCATATCAATGTAAACAAGCATATCAATATATAAGCAAGCATATCAATATAAACAAGCCATACTCCTTAGATGTTGTAGCTTCTGTTATTTAAGATGCTTTTAATTTATCAGTCAACAAGAAGCCCGCCCCAAACACTAGGTTGTTAGGGAATAATGAGGCCAATTCAGAAATTAACAACTAACTAGGTATAAAGTCACTCAGAATTTAACAACTAACTAGGTATAAAGTCAATAACAAGGGAACCAAACAGAATTTGTTTTCTAATTCTCCAAATTGATAGTGTGTTCGGCTATCCATTGCAATTATCAAAATCTACATTCAACCTGCAAGACAGAAATCTTTGTTTCTCTTCTTCATGCTATAGAATGAGTGAACATTAGTTTGCATAAGCAACTAATAGATATCCAAACCAAACATGCTTTTAATTTGCATAAGCAACCTTGATATCGCTTTCAAAAACATTGGTTCAAGCTAAAATGTAAGTGCCAATACATACTTTGGAGGCAACCAAATCCAAATTGAGTTTACTGGACAAAAGTAACTTGTATGAACAGTATGAACACTATTCTAAGATGCAAGGTCAAAAAGAATAAATAATCAAATAAAAGGAACAGTATGAACACTACTCCAAAATAATACTTAAGTACAGAACAAACTATTGAGCGGATAAACCTCATGCCATCAAACACCAATTTATTTTGCATCTAGTTGTGCACAAGTTCAAAGACTCACTCAACAGATAGGGTTTTCAAGTGCATGCAAGAATTATATACATCAAACAGCGAGTCTCTGCATCACAACCATAACCTAATTCTTGTAACACCGCCAACAATTTCAAAACACTATAGAAATTGCAGCCAATTTATGAATCACACAATCAGATGAAAAACGAATTATAAACATACCAAATAATAATTTATTTATTTATTTATTTATCTTCAGATAACTAAGAGAAACAAAAAAACTAAGAAACAGAATTCTGAACCGAAGAAGAGAGAGTGAAATAGACGAACATAAATATTGAGTTGTCTAATAAAACTGGAGAAATTGTTGTGTTTGAAATAGGTAGGAAGCAGCGTGACGGAGAATTGAGTGGTGTTGGAGATGACGAAACTGTCACCGGCGTCGCTCCAACGGATAACGGAGTCCGTGCTCCGGTCTTCCACCATATCGTAACATTTTTTCAAGAACGGAGGAACCGAAGCGGAACCGTTTTCGTTCGATTTCACCATCGCGAATACAACAAAGAAGAAGAGAAGAGAAGAGTGAGAAAAGGAAACTGAAGAGACAAGTTCAAAGTTGTAAACTACAAATGAAATGAAATGAAATTTCCATGCGGCTCCTTATGTACCGTCATAGCACTTTCCAACCTTTTTCTTTTTTGGGGGTTTTCGAATCAAACCAGACTTCAGATATTTTATATAAATATAAATTAAAAAATAATATTGGTATATCTTTTTCATCAAGTTTTGTCCTTTTTATTATAGTTTATTTTACTATTCCAATATTTTAATTTATTTTGGTTTGGTTCGGTTAAACACTCCGTACGATGTCGTTTCTGTATTACTTGCACAAGGAGTTATCCTTCTCCGTCCAACTCAAAAGGTTGAATTACATAAGTTTCATTTTTTAAAATTATATAAAAATGTGTAAGTCACTGAAATTATAAACAAGTAATTTGAAAATGAACTGTGCTCAAACTTCATGGACAAAATTTACATATTGTATAATTTTATCACAGATATAGTTAGTTTTGTCTAATTAAATTTGAAACTTTATTTTTAAATTGTACTTTTTTATTAAAAACTCTATATTTTCAATGTGAAATTTTGAATTAAAAATCTACTAATAATACAATATGTAAGTGTTGTTATGTCAAAATAAAGTTATTTTCAATAGGGTTTGTTCAGAAAACAGAATGACATCATTTATAAAAAAAATTGTGTTAGGTCAAGACTTTTTTTAGCAGGGTTTCATTTATTTTATGACTGCTATGAAGATTTTTCTAATATGTTTAGATTCAAAGTTATTTAATTCTAGATGTGCTATAAGTTAGATTTGATTTGTTCTACAGCATTGTTCAAACTATTATTTTAACATTTTTTGTTTATTATTAGAAAATTTTATTATTTTGATTTATACTTATGTTTTTTGTTAAATTATTCTGAATTATGTAAATTTTATGATCAAGCATATTACTTATTTTGTGAATGATTTATGATTTAGCTGAATAATAAATTAATTTTCTTTGCTTCTTGAGAAAAAGTTAGCTAATTAATTAATATTGGTGAGAGCAAGAACAAGTTAATGATGTAATAAATTTGTTCACCCACACGGTCAAATTTAATTTTTTTAGGTCATACAAATATGACATTTGTTGTCAAATTCATTGATGACCAGATTGAATGGTTTAATTCAACCATTCAAGTCATTATAAAAAGTTCAACCAATTAAATCATGAAATTGTTATTTTCTATTTTGTTTTTGTTTATGTTACCTATTTTTTTTATTCCTTATCATTTGTTTAATCAATTGAAAAAATTAAAGACATAATAATTTATTTATTTTGTGAGTGATTTGAATCTTTAAATAATTAATTTTACTAATTTGTAAATAAAAATGTTTACAGCTTACTATTTCACGCATTCATTTTAACATCTTATTTAATATTAGACAAGGTAAGTTCCATACTGATATTTTTTTAAATCATTGGCTTCTCTTTTAATAAAACCCACACAAAATTTAGTAATAAAAATATTTTAAAAAGAATATGTCAAAAATATTTTATTTATCTGTAGTCAGATCAACAGGCAAGTCAAGTCCACATTATTTTTTCTGACATACACATTATTCAGTTTGTTGTTTAGTTTATTTTGACCTATAATAAGAACAGGAAAAGGTTAATGAAAAATAGGTAATGTAGACATGTTTTTATTGTGTGATGAGTTGGGTTTGACTACTACCAATAGTGAGTAGTTGTGTTGTTGGAATTTATACCTTTGGCTCTATGATGTTTTTAAGTCTAGGACTAACTTTCCCTGCACCAGATAAATTGTAACATATGTACGGTACAAAAAATGTTTTAATTTTCTGAATAATTATATTCGAAACACAAATAAACAGTTCTGAATATGAACTTCTGAATATAAATTGACGTCAAAATCTGAAAACCTTTTTTTTTTAGATGCGAAAATTCGAAAAAGGTAAAAAAACAATTTGGGATTTTTAAAAAAATGATTACAGGAAGAATTAGCCTAAGTCTAGTTAGCAAATCACATATGAGTATGAAATTCTTTTTCACATTATACCTCCATCTAGGGATGGCAAAGCGGGGCGGGCCGTGCAGGCCGGCCCGCGACCCGCAGGTAAAAAACGTGAAGCGGGATGACCTTTTCAACCCGTTAACCCGCATTAGCCCGCAATCTGCGCGGGTCAGTAGCGGGGCGGGGCGGGCTGGCCCGCAAACCCGCAAGAAAAAAATATTTGCACTTAGTAGCAGCAGGGCAACCTAAACTGGATCATGTCAATTAAATCGATTTCAAACACGATAAATGAGCAAGACATCAGTCAGAAAAGGAAAAGTAAGCAGAGGGTATTTTAGAAGTTACCCATGACCAAACCTTCAATTGAGCCAAAAGTTATCTTATTTTTATTATATTATTTTTATGAAAAATTAATTAATAAATTGTCATTGTTTTAATATTTGCAGATGACGGGAAAAATTATAATTATGAAAAAATTGATGAAGGTTCTACTAAGGTGGCATCCAATGTTATTGAAAAGGAAGAATGTCAATAATGTTTATGTTTAATGTTTTTGAATTAATGTTTATGTTTAATGTTTTGGAATTAGGTATTTTTAATGTTTTGGTAGTGGAAGAATAGTGATATTTGATATTTATCTTAATGTTTAATGTTTTGATGTTTGACTATATTTGAAAAGGAAGGGAAAAAAATTAGTTTTGATAATAACAAATATATAGGTTTAATTTGACAATTTTTTAATAACAAAATGTAAAAAAATAAATATTTAATTTAAAAAAAAAGAACGTGGGCTGGCCCGCAAACCTGCCGGCCAACTCTTATGCAGGACGGGTAGGGAATTCTAGCCCGCAATAACTTTGCGGGACGGGCCAATGCGGGGCGGGCTGGCCCGCTTTGCCATTCCTACCTCCTTCACTACTATTAATATTGATATTTTAATATTCAAACTTGTTTTTTTAACTTTATTCTTTATTGTTTTAATTGGCAAATTATTTGCTTAATAATTTTTTTTATGAAATTTAAATGTAATTCTTTTTAATGATGTACTATGTTAACCTAAAATATGAAGTGATTTTAAGAAGCAGCATAACCGTGTCACCTTTGTTCAGCTAAGTGTGAACAGAAGTTGACCTCCCTCCACATTTGGAGATTGAACCATTTTTCAAAGAGCTTCTTCTAGCAAAGATCTGTAGCAGTGTGCAATCACAAGTGGGTACCATCAACATAGAAAAAAAAAAGATTTAGACTATAACACAGAGCGAACGATAATACATCTCCAGACGAGATACCGTTCCACAAACAGCTTGATACAGAAAGAATAAGTAAAATGCTGGCAGCAAAAGAACTAGCTAAACCATGAGCATTTTGGAAAAGCATTAATGGATGCCCTCAAACAGAATAAAAGGAGAAATTGGATTTTCTCATGAATGTGAAGGTCAAAATTCAGCACCTCCTATGCACGTAAAGTTTATGTGGTTATGTAGAACAGATTGACAGCCATATACATTCCCTCTGAACTGAATTTGATCTTGCAGAAACAACCTCTCTGCATGCTGGAATAAAGTGAAATATTTGAACCTCCATGGGGCATCAAATGGTTATAACCTTGTGCATTATTAGACTTGCACCTTTATTCCTAGAAATGAAGAGGAAATTTCTTTCATGAGATTATTGACCCAAGAACTATGAATGAGAAGCTATTCATGGAATCTAAACACCAAGATTTACCTTCTGAGTCTCTGACCCTTAAATCTGCAACCTCCATGATCACCAGAGAAATGAGGGGTTCTTATCTACCGAGATTTGGATATTTGATCTGGTTTAACGTTAAGGACTAAAGATTAGGGGAAATACTCTGGAATCACCAAAGGATGAAATACTGTTTAATTTATGCACTCAAGAACTACAGACAGTTATAAAAGAATTACAAATTCCTTCATTTTTCATTTTTTTTTTCTTGACAACAATACAGAACAATCTAAAGCAGCTTTTTACCATAATTTCCCAACTCTGCTGAAAAGTATAAACAAATAGGAGCCTGGTGAATGCTTAAAGTTTTATTGATCTAAACTCAAGCTGGAAAAATCTGAATCCATAAGCTAGCTAGCAAATTGGTAGAATGCTGATTTCCTTCAGAAAAATACTTCTATCTCTTGTAGATTTTCACAGAGAAAATTCATTATTCTTATTTTGCCGATTAATTCAGAAGAACTAGCAAGCAATTGCATAATTTAAATATTCTGTTTTCCTTAATTTTCATATTATATCCATGGAATATTTGATATTTATGTAACTAACTAATAAAGGAAAAGCATAAATAATTCATTAAAATAATACTTGTAAAATGCATTAAAAAGGATACTTGAAGAATGTTATCTTGTGTCAGGCAGAAAAGATTGGTGTCGTTCAGCAAGCTGCGTCTGGAAAGAAAAAGGGAAAAAACAAGAAAATTCGTGGTCACGTTTATAGACGCCAAGAAAGGATAATTAAGAAGTCAATGAACATGATAATCAGATACTCAATAAGGCTACCCATGTACTTCCATCAGAGATACGAAAGAAGTTGAATGCATTTTGCTCTGTTCATAAGTCTTGGTGCTCTTTAAAGAAAAGTATGGAAGAGAAACAGAAGACATAATCTCTAAGAACTCTTTACTGAATTGTAACTAAAAAAAAAGCCCAAGCTTAAAAAATTAATCGTCTTGAATCCTGGTACTAATTTAGTTCCCTGTAATCTACAATGGAAGTATAAGGGCACAGGGAAAGACAATGAGCGCTGTTAACACTCATCAATGACCTACACAACTCAAATGCGTGTCTTTTATATCTGTTTATTAACTTTTCTTGTTGAATTGATTATGTAGGAAGTCAAATAGGTAATGAAATACATAAAAACAGGACCTTCTGCTGAACCCAACAGAAATTTGTAAAAGTAATTGAACACTCACAATGATGTTTAAGGTAGGCAATCAGTACTCAATTTAAAATGCTTGCATGAAATTGGACAATGTGTAATCAGAAACCCAATTCCCAAGCAATCTCTTGAAAAAGCTGAGAGCACACAGGCCTTATCTCAAAAGCAATTTTGATGGCATGACTTCTATGGCTTGGCAACCAACTTCTTAACCCATTTTTTGCCTTGATTACAGTCTATCCTTTTTACACTGATTTTGTAGCATTTTTAATCCACGTCTCAGTTTAGTACTGTTTATGCAGCTATAATGTCGACATGCTTGGTTTCCCCTTTCTAGTCATAGTTGCTATTTCACCAATAATCTCCACATGAACAAGACCCATTCCTAAAATGGTGAAATCGGCTATTATCCCTTACAATGATTTCCCTGCCAACAATCTTTGCCATAAATTTAATTGCAGTGTGGCAATCCACGCACACCCGGATGTTCTTTATTACACGGATGGTAGTACCAGCAGTAGTGCTAATGATGCCAAATGCTATCGCAAGTCTCTCACTGTGGGTGCGTAACAGGTTGCGTTTATGTTCCTCATCAACATCATGGAGCACCTCCTTTGTGTCAAGGACATAACCTTCTTTCTCCATCTGTTCCAACAAAATATTCAACGCCTCATTTATTTTGTCATAATACGGATGTGATTCATCTCCCGCCAGAAAAGTGTGTACTTTGTTTCCAACCTCAATCCAGCTGCACCCAGGAGTCTTCTTCAAGCCCTTTTTCCTCATGTGGACTCTCAATTTTGCAGCATCTCTCCATCTTTGGGCAGCTGAATAGATGTTTGACATCATAACATACGCCCCCATGTTCTCAGGGTCAACCAAAAGTATTTTGTCAACAACCTTTTCAGCCAATTCAATATTCTTATGAGCCCTACAAGCAGCTAACAATGCAGACCACACACTTCCCGTTGGTTCCACTGCCATCTTAGAAATAAAGTCATAGGCTTCCTCCAATCTTCCAGCTCTACCAAGAAGGTCCGCAACAGCAGCATAGTGCTCCAGGCCAGGAGCAATACCAAATTCCGATTGCATACTGTTAAAATACTTCCATCCTTCATCCACCAACCCAGAATGATTACAGGCAGTTAAAACACCAATAAATGACACATAACAGGGCTTCACTCCATCAACTAACATCATCTCAAACAAGGAAACTGCATCAAGGGCATGCCCGTGCATCGCACAACCCATAATGATGGCAGTCCAAGAAACCATGTCACGCTCACGCATCTCTATTCTGTCAAAAATATACCTAGCCATCTTAATATTACCACATTTGGCATACATGTCCACCAAAGAGCTAGCTATAAACTTGTTACCATCAAACCCAAGTCTAATTATATATCCGTGAAGTTGCTTCCCCAAGTTCAATGCTGTCAAGTGAGCACAAGCCGGTACAACACTCGAGAACGAAACCTGCATCGGCTTCACCTTCTCCGTCAACATCAGACGAAAGAACCCGAGCCCCTGGTCAAATCTCCCATTCTGCACACAGCCAGCAATGATGGAGTTCCACGAAATGGCGTCTCGATTGGACAAGAGGTAAAAGGCACGAACCGAGAGCTCCACATGAGTACATTTCGCATACATATCAATCAAACTACTTCCAATAAAAACATCCTTGTCAAACCCGTGTCTAACGGCATAGCCATGAATTTCCTTTCCTTTGATAACGTCAACATGCTCCGCAAAAATAGGAAGAACGCTAGACAGAGTAAAGGAATCAGGCCTCAAGTTTTGCCTCCCCATTTCCCTAACCATGTCCAACGCCTCTTCATACATCCCATTCTGCGCATTCCCAGCAATAACAGTGTTCCACGAAACAACATCCCTCACAGGCATTCTGTCAAACACCTTTCTAACACAGTCAATTTTCACAGCAAAATTATTATTATTATCACTTTTACTATTATTATAATTGTTATGGTGTTGGAGCGTTTGGGGAAATTGGTCGAACACGTTGTGAGGGTGGAATTTGGAGTAGACGTTCATCAACGCGTTGGCGGTGTACAGATCGAAGTGGAAGCCGAGGCGAATGGCGGAAGCGTGGAGCGACTTAGCGAGAGGAAAGTGTTTGAGAAGCGCGGAGGCTTTGAGGAGGGAAGGGAAGACGTGGCGGTGGGGGCAGACCCCGGAAGCGCGCATGAGGTTGAAGGCGGCAAGGGAGTGACGGAGGAGGCCGTGAGCGACGTAGCATTTGATGATGCAGAGCCATGCGAGGGAGTGAGAATGCGGCGTTGCTCTGGCCTTCACGATTTGCGCGTGGAGCTGTTTGGCTTGGCACGTTGAAACCACCGTGTTTGGGTACCGGAGGATTCTTCTCGTCACACTCTTGGTGGAACTCATGGAAGCCTTCGGTTTTGCCGGGGAGTTTCACATTTAAAAACTCTCTTAACTACACTGAATTTGTTGTATAGATTATATTTTTTTTTATAGGATAAAGATATTTTTACACTCCACTTTATACCAACAGCAAAATATTAATATTTACAATAAAAAAAATTAAAAAAAATCTTTAATATAAACAAAATAAAAAATATTAAAATAATTTTTAAAATTAAAAAAATTATAAATAATTAAAATATTAATATTTATTGGATGTAAGTGGAGTATGGATGTCAAAAAATCATTTTTGATTTTTATATTCACTAGATTAATCTTACCTGAGTTTTCGGAATATTATCTAAATTTATTAGAATATGATCATGATTTATAAAGAGTTTTTATAATTATTATTATTGTCATTTATTGAATGTTTTAAATGTATTTTGATATGGTTAGTGGATCATCGAAACTAGTGATATGACTTGTCCGACACATACCGATACACTTACTTTCTTTAATTGTTAATATTTAGAAAAAATTTACTCAATTTTTTTTATTTACTTACTCTAATTCTTACTAAGTACCATAATATTAATATTAATGTGGACTATGTTTATTAAATAAATATTGTTAAGTTAATATAATCAATTGATTTTTATTTATCTATCATTTACTTTCTCACATTAATTCTCTTTCCATAATATTTGTCTTTCTTCCTCCCTTTGCTTCTAATCTTTAGAAAACAGAGAATAATTTTCAATCTCTTCTTCCTACCGTGAAAACCATCCAAAGAGAGAGAAATTGAATTTTGAACTAAAAATGAAGCCCAATTTGAGAGGCGATAATGACCAACAACACAAAACTTATCATAAGCAACAACAAAAACACCTAAAAGACAAGTCAACCAAATTATATAAGAAAACCTACTAAGCTTCTTTGTGATCTCATTTTTGGATTTTGGTTTCCAAAGAAGAATTGTGAGAAGAGCTTGATAAATCTCAACAAGAGTAGTGACGAAGAGCATGAAAATGGTAAAGGGAAGGAGGGTGTGAAGTGTACCGGTAAGGGCGAGACCGACCCATTGTCTCCCTGACCGAGATCAGGGAACCTTGACCGAGACACAAGAGACTTGGTCGAGATGACGAGGCTGACGGCCTACCCGATCGAGACTATGGAAGCCTGGCCGAGACCTCAGAGGCTTGATCGAGAAGACCAAGAAAATGGAATCCTGGCCGACGGCCGACCCATATTACCGCTAATACTCGAACCAATGTTAGTTAGGCTAATACGTCATCAAGAATTAGGTAATACAATCTTAAGCAGTATCCACTCCGATAAACGAGTCCAACAAGGTAGACCCACTAGAATAATATAAATATGACGCATCCCAAGGAGAAAGGTACATCATTTATTACTGTTCACTTACCAGGACGCTATCACCCGCCTTACTGACTTGAGCGTCGGAGTGCCTTCGCAGGTACTCCCACCATCCGGTGTTCACCCGAGACTGCCGCAAAAATGGCCAATTGCAGTAAAAGAGCAATAAAAGAGAGAGCCAAAAACAAGAACCGTGAATACAGAGAAGTTCAGAGAAAGAGTGAAGAGAAGCTTTGAGAGAGAGAAAGAAGGTTTCATTAATTGATTAATGAAAAGTGTACAGTACCAGTGTTATTCAGAAAGTAAAACAATATAGGCACACGTAAGAGCCCAAAGACCCACAAAGGCCTAAAAACAGAAAACAGAAAAAAATGTAATGGTTGTTGTAACAGAAAAATACTCTAAAACAAATACAATAACAGGAAGATATTTTAACATCCCCCCTCAAGCTGGGAATAGATATTCTTCATTCCCAGCTTGGAATATAAGGTCTTGAACATCTTAGGTGGTAGAGGTTTCGTGAAAAAATCTGCAGTTTGCATGGAGGAGGAGACAGGAAGCAACTTTATCAGTCTTTGATTGAGTTTTTCTCGAACTACATGGCAGTCAATCTCTATATGCTTTGTTCGTTCGTGGAAAACTTGGTTGTGACCAATCTGGATTGCTGACTGACTATCACAGTATAAAAGAGCAGGTTGAATGAAGGGAATTCGAAGATCTTATAAAAGGTAGACCAGCCATTGAATTTCGCATGTGGTAGCAGCTAATGCTCTGTATTCTACTTCAGAGGAGCTTCTTGAAATCGTTTGCTGTTTCTTTGATTTCCAGGAGATCAAAGTCTCACCCAAATATACACAGAAGCCCGTGATGGATTTTCTGGTCTCGGGGCAAGTGGCCCAATCTGAATCGCTGTACGCTTTGATCTGCACAGGAGTATTGTTATGGAGAAAGATACCAGCACCAGGTGAGGCCTTTAAATATTTGAGAACATGAAAAGCTGCCTGAGAATGAATGTTGGTAGGTGCAGATACAAAATGACTGAGGTGGTTGACAGCATAGGCAATATCTGGGCGTGTATTGGTAAGGTAAATGAGGCGTCCTACCAGTCTTCTATAGGATGTAGCTTCTTCTTCATTGAGTCTTTTTCCTTTATCAGCAGTGAGGCGAAGAGTATGTGCCATGGGTGTGAGAGAAGGAGCACAAGCAAGCATACCAGTTTCTGTAAGGAGATCTAATGTGTATTTTCGTTGACTAAGGTGGATACCAGTGCTGTTCCTTGCAATTTCGAGGCCTAGAAAGTATGTAAGATCCCCTAAATTCTTGATGCAGAAATGCTGATTGAAAGAAAAAGCTGGAACATATAGAACATTTGTGAGGCTAATTTTGTAATTGAGATTAACAGTTCCTGAATAATTGGAAGTAACATAGTGGCCATTGGATAATTTTATGAGAATCGGATTGATACGATGATAGGAGGAAAAATCAGATAAAGTAAAACAAACATGATCTGTTGCTCCAGAATCTAAAATCCAAGTATATTTATTTAATGAAGGAATCTTTAAGGCATGTGTGTTACCTGCAGAGCTAGAGTCCCGGTCTTGTTGACTTGTATCAGCAGCAAAAGACCCAACCTAATTCACTTGAACTTGTCCAGCAGAGGTGTTTGCTTGTTTGAGAAGGTTGGTTAAGATTTGATATTGCTGATGAGTAAAATGAGTATCACCATTCTCATTGTTGTTGGAATCATACTCCTCTTGGGTGGCAATGTTGTTGACAGAATAATTCTTACCATTTTGGAATTTGTAACCGGGTGGGTAACCATGCTTCTTATAGCATGTATCAACAGTGTGGCCAGTTCTGTTGCAGTGTGTTCAGACCTTTCTATTACTATTGTGACTGACCTTTTTCTCATTCTGATTGGGAAAACCATGTTTCTTAAAACACACACTATCATTGTGACCATTCTTACCACAAAAGGAGCAAACAACATAAGACTGTACATTATTTTTGTTAACCATGGGTTGAACATTCTTTATATTAGCAATCAAAGCATGACTACTCAATTGTTGCTCTTGTTGAGCTACTAAAGAAAAGATTTTTGATATAGGTGGGACGGGTTCCATTAAAAGGACATGGGATTTTACGTTGCTATACTGATCATTTAGACCTCTCAAAAACTGCATGGCTTGGTCTTCTCTTTTTCGTTGAGAAACAATAGAGGAAATATTGCAAGTACAGTTCTTGCAGATGCAAACAGATTCGGGTCTGAAATTCTCCAACTCATCCCAAATCACCCTTAATTTTGTAAAATAGTCGGTTATTGAGAGCTCACCTTGGTTTAAGGAGGATGCCTCCATTTGGAGGTCAGAAATGCGTGAGAGGTCACCTTGAGAATATCTTGTCTTGAGATCGTTCCAAATTTCTACAACTTTGTCCATCCAGACGATGCTTTGACGAATGGGGACGGAAACAGAGTGGACCAGCCACGAGACCACCATGTTGTTGCACCGATTCCATGCCGAAAAGGTGGAATTTATCTTTGCTGGTTGTGTAGCGGTTCCATCGACGAACTCGAGTTTATCCTTAGCGCTTAAGGCCGTGAGCATCGACCGACTCCATGGATGATAATTGCTAGGGTCCAACACCGGGGAGACAAGAGGAGTCGCTGGATTCTCGCTTGGACGAAGATACAGATAACTTGGGGCTGATTTCTCCTCTTCCTTCTTCATCCTGAGAGGTAAATCTGTTCAAAGGAAACCAAATCAAGGATTAAGATTAGAAGAAAAGAAAAAAAACAGAACAAGAAAAGAAACAAGAAATCAAAGAAAATATAGGAAGGGCGGAAGAGTGAAAGAGACGGGAAAGAAAGATCGGTGAGACAGGATCAATGAAGAATCAGAGATGAGACGCAGCAGAGCTCTTCCAAGAAGAGCTCTGATACCATCACAAAAATGGCCAATTGCAGTAAAAGAGCAATAAAAGAGAGAGCCAAAAACAAGAACCGTGAATACAGAGAAGTTCAGAGAAAGAGTGAAGAGAAGCTTTGAGAGAGAGAAAGAAGGTTTCATTAATTGATTAATGAAAAGTGTACAGTACCAGTGTTATTCAGAAAGTAAAACAATATAGGCACACGTAAGAGCCCAAAGACCCACAAAGGCCCAAAAACAAAAAACAAAAAAAAATGTAATGGTTGCTGTAACAGAAAAATACTCTAAAACAAATACAATAACAGGAAGATATTTTAACAAGAAGCACGAAGAAGAGATGAACTCTAGTTCATCACCCAGCAACCTGCCCGACCGAAGGAAGAAAGCGAAGACTTCAATAGTTCTTTAGGTCTCATCTCCCTATTAGGAACATAAAGGATTTAGAACAAGCTTTATTATCATATAAATATAAATAGAAGACTTATGTGCCTTTAGAATTTGGTTATGTTGTATTGAGATTCTATTCTTATGAAGATTTTTCAAGTGATGAATTAATAATGCATATATCTTTTAAATCCTTTAAGGATGTCATATTCTTTTGTCCTTTTCACCTTATTTATTTGATTTTCTTTTTATTTTTTTTTCTTTATGTTCTTCCTTCCATGGTTGAGACGTGTATAATGTATTAGGTGATTGCATGCTTTCAAAATCTTCCTAAATAGTTCATAGATCATTCACACCTCGGAGAACTTACCATTGAACTTGACTAATTTTTTACCCAATAAATATAAAAATGGATTAGTATAAATGAAAGAAGAATTATTATTATTTTACTTTTCTCATAGTTTTCACACGAGAATTATAATACTATATAATAGAAGAAAAAAATATAAATAACAAAAAAACAATGATGGTAGAGAATCCACGTCGACTAAAGATAATGACATCTTATAAATATAAGTAGGTGTAAATCTTACTTTATAAGTTTGTTTATAAGATTGAATTATACTTAAAATACATTTTTTAACATGGTATCAGAGTCATCTTAAATTCTGTAATAGTGAAAGTTGGTTGGGCTTATCAGGCCATTCGCTGTTGGACAGCTATCGAATCTTAAAAAAAAATATATAGTCTCACGTACGAGTTGACCGTCTCTGTATGAAAAGAGTATGTTGAAGATCTTACATCGACTATAAATTATGATATACTATGAAATATAATTGGATGCAAACTTCAATTTTATATGGTTGAGTTAGACTTAAAATTCAAATGAAATTAAAATTGTTATACAAATTTGTGGGTTCACATTAGTAGTTTACGTAGGTAATTGTGGGACGCTGTAATAGGTCAACCAGAAGTCAAGCTTGGTACTTTTTGGACATAGTTTGAACACCACTACTTTATGTCTATCATTTCCCAAGCTTAATAAACGTAAGAGCCACGTCTGAAAAAAAAAATATTCATTATATCTTTTCATTCATTTATATTTCTTTTTAGTATTATTGATAATTTCTAAACGCTCACTTACAATTCTTCTTTTTGTTATAAGTAAATTTATTTATTTTTCTCAAACAAGTTCTTTCATCTTATACGTTGAATATGTAGTTGTAACATTGTTTTGTTAAATATGGTTAAAACACTATCAACGATTTTTTTTTTTTTTTTGTCTATTGATTCTTTAGTGTACTAAACTATGTCTTAAAGTAATATCTCTAAGAGAGATAAATAAAGTTTGATAATTTAAAAATAACCTTTTCTAATGAAAAAATGAAAGATTTTATTTCCGTCACAAATAAAAATAGGTAAAAATGAAAAAGTAGAATGAAAGTATGACATTTCTTTTCAGAAACTGAAAAAAATAAAATAAAAAATATAAACCTTCATTTTCAATTTATTTGTAGCTCTTTTATTTGTCTCTACCAATAAGTGAATGAAGAGGGAATGAAAAATTGTTCCATTATTTTCTCTAATCAATTTTCTTTAATTTGAGTAGAAAAACAAATTATTGAAGATGTTATTTGATTGTCTTTTTCTCTCTTGTCGATCATTTTAATTTTTTTATATCTAAGAATTAAATATATACGGATGAATTTTAGTTAGACATGAGTACTATAATTTTCTTACTATTTAGTCTTCTGTTCACATACACTTTATAAAGACTTTATGACTTTTTCCATTGATACTATATATCTTCTTTTTTTATTATGTTATAGTGAATTTGTTAAACATAAATTTCATATACACTTCAATTATATTTTTTTACTGTTCTTCTTTTTTTATTATGTTATAGTGAATTTGTTAAACATAAATTTCACATACACTTCAATTATATTTTTTTTATTGTTTATTGTCCCGAGGTTAAAACAAAATTATTATTTTTTTCCCCACTTGGTCGGTTTGCTTCTACTTTTTATCTTCTCGAAATAACTTTACAACCTTTCCCTCGTTCATCTCCTCCTTGTCTTTGTAAGTTACGCTCGGATCGTACCTACAAAAGACACTCTGACGTTTAAGTGAGATTTTTGTATTAGGTGCTAAGTGTAATTAATGCATAATAATGACGTATCTTTTTTTCGAGATACGCAACTATTCATATGATTATTATGGGTCATTTGTTATTGAGTCGAACTAGGATTTTGAATCATAGTTAATAGTATATTACCTAAAGCTTAATCGTAGTTTAGTTTTGTTAATATTCTATTAGACTTAATGATTTTGGTCATGTTGGTCAGCACTAGTCGAATACTGGGTGGGATCTCTATCAATCGTCCGACCCTATGTTTAGTTTTCCATAAATATTTTATTTCATTTACTTTTGTAGTTATGATTTGTTACAATTAATATTTTTTGTTTTCCTTAAATTTGTTAAATTTTTAAAATTATTTATTTCCAATGTAAAAAAAGTACTTTCAGAAAGTTTGGATATCTGTTGTTACTTAATTTATTTTTTGATAATATATATATATATATATATTTGTGTGTGTTAGACTTTATTAATTACTAATTATTTTTCTTATCATGTTTTTACTTAATTAGTGAGGATGATAACGTATGAAAAAATTATGTAATATTGTTACTTCTCTGCGTTTTAATCTCACCTAATATCTACTGAGGAGGTTTTAGGGAGACATGTTCTATAAATAATGGAAGGTGAAAGAAAAAGTTATGAATATTTAATTATTAGTTATTAACATTTAATTCCTTTTAATAATATTAAATAATTTATAACTGTTGAGGTGCAATTTGTTACCTACTCCTACATTATCCTTTTTTGAAATAATACATTCAATTATTGTTCTGTCCACCTTTTTTTGTCCTTTCTAATTTGTCTATAATAACCTTAAACTGCATAAAAAAAAGTACATGTTAAAATTATTAATATGAAAAATACAATATTCCATTTCTATAAGTAATTCTTGAAATGAATTAGTTTTAACAAAATTCTCAATAAATATTAATTTATTTTAGAGGTTAACTCTGATAATTTTTTAGAAAAAAAATCTGAATAATTTGATAATTTTACATATGTAAATAAAACATGTACGTAATTAATATATGATCATGATACACTACTTATTAGCATTTTTCTCAGAGTTAGTAATTACAGATTTTTTGTGAGTTAATAGAGATAATCAAAGAATTATTTTGGCATGAGCTTTTATTCTTTTAGAACCAAATAGATATCATTATTATGTAACGTATGAATTACGCATTAAGTGATATTTTTTTTTTATATCATATAATTTTTTCCATTGATATGATTCATTTTAGTAGAAAAATCTGAATCTCAAAACCTTAGCATTGCTTGCAAGATTAGTCAATGTTAAGTTTTAATAGGGTATCACGTTAGTATTGAAAAAATAAATTCAAATAAATGTGAACATTGAAATTAATTTGTTACTTGTTTAAACCACACACACGTAAATTAGAAATAAATTTAATTCATAATATATAAATAAATATAATGTATTTTTTAATATGTTGTTGGAGTAATTTAAAAAATTCATCTAATGAAATCAATTCATAATATAAATAGATACAATCGTTTCTTAATATATTGTTAGAGTAATTTAAAAAATTCATCTAATAAACTCAATTTATAATATATAAATAGATACAATTCATTTCTTAATATATCTCTTTTTTTTTCTTTTTTTATTATCAGCACATTTCTTAATATATCTATCACATTTCATATACTATCCTATTCCACTACATATAAATATATAATTACACACAAAATAAAAGATCTTACATCAACAAAAATAATTTTAACCATATATATTAAATGATAAATATATTATATAATTCATATTTATCATTTAATAATTAAAAATCTAAAATACTATATAATATCATATTTCACAATAACTCATAATCTTTTAAACTTCCTAACAAAAATGAAACACAGTGTAATCTAGAATCTATCATAAAAGCGAAAATTGAATCCCATAATTAGACCATAAGAAGCATTTCTGTACGCACACATGGTTTGTGACAATGAAAAGTTGCCTCAGAAATCAGGTAGCAATATTAATGGTTACATGCTGCAAACCACACATAAAACACCACAATCTTAAAGTCACCAATTTGGCAATCAACTTGAAAAAATCGGTTTCCAATGACAACGAAATTTAACAATCGACATCACTAAATTAACTTTCATTAACAATTTAACCATAGATCATCACGAGTTATGTGTATGAAGAAATAAAATAAGTTCGATCAGAACTTCAACATAAAAAAAAAATGAAAAATTATTTTCAAGAGACTAGTTTTAACTTAAGGTTATTGTAGGGTTATAGGTGAAGTCCCTAACCAGAATATATAGATTAGTTGTTGATCTAAATGATTAGATTTATTGTAGATTTAAACATAATCTTGTTGGTTTCTGTTTGAGACTACTAGTGAGATTGCGGTGTCATGGATCGAACCGATATTATCACAAACAGATCGAATATCTATTTATGTAATTAAAGACATTAATATCATATCAAATGTAAATCAAGAACATTAATGCATATCAATAGAGAATCAAAGATCTCGTAAAATTAACCTTAGATAGAGGAGTAATATTTAATATTAAGAAAAGATAAAAATAATGTCGGATAAAATGAAACCGAGAAATTATTTTAACATATAAAAGAGAACCTATAATAAGAATTAACCGATGATAATTTAGTTAGAAATCTATAGTAAACATAATGTTCTAAGCTAAGATAGTATTTTTTTTGTTAGAAGAGTCATCTTTCTTACCTAAATAAAATTTTCCATTGAAAAGTAATTATAAACCTAATGGGAAATTTACTCTTTAATTCTTGAATAAGCTTATGTAATGGTGACATAAGGAAGATCTTGTTTGTTTTGGCTGGTAACAAGCCAACAAGACAAAAACTGAAGTTGACACAGAAGACAAAATCCGAAACCTTCCAAAACATGACCTTGTTGTGTGAATGGTATTCGATCTGTTCCATGTTTACGATCCAACATCACAGAAGCACTTGAAACAGAAGAACCAAGACCGTGTCGTGATTCAGAGGCTGAAGTAATGATAGTCAAACATAAAACTCAGAATAATTTATGACTTCAATGATATGAACACGAGATAACTAACCATTTCATAATCAGTCTTCAAGCTCTTTTTTTTTTATTTGTTAATGCACAGTGTTCTATATAAAATTAATTAATCAATACTAATATTGTGATACTATCTATAAAATAAAATTATTTATTTATTTTTCACTAATGTTTTTATCTATTTAAAAAAATCATAATAAAATACGACATTACTCTTATTAAATAATTTAATGTAACGATACCAAATTATGTGTTCTTACAAGGTCGAGTTTTTGTCTTCTGTTTTCGATCTTCATGGTCTTCAGGTGCGGTAGTTTGATTAATTCTTCCTTTTTGCGGAATAATTGAGGGAACCAACAACGACACTTCGACAATCAAGTTAGTTAGAATACATTATGCATGTAAGTCAAAAGAGAAAAATTATCTCAGACGCATACTTCCTCGAATATTTATACCTTTTAGATGAGGCTCAATAATCATAGATTATTGTACCTTAATAACGTTTTACAGATACAATGACTTAATTATGATTAATTGAGATTTTACGAACTCTATCTAAATTAGATGAGTCCTTCGATCTTCTCAAGCATTCAACCATATCCGATATTAGATTATGTTTAATATTTTTTAAGAATAACAATTAGTGAAATTCATAAGAATCATTATTCCTGTGGAAAAAGAAAATCTGTTCCTAAATTAACCTTTTTTTTAATTTCCATTCCACCCCTTGGTGGAGAAAAGTTGGTATATATATAGTGAGCAACACTTTCATTTCATTGGTAAAAAACACCGAAAAATGGGCGAAGACATTGTTGAGAGGGCGCTGAACAGTTTAGGAAAAGGTTTCGACTTGACTTTTGATTTCAGACTCAAGTTCTGCAAAGGAGAAGAACGTTTGGTTCTTCTCAACGACACCGAGAAACGAGAGCTCACGGTGCCAGGTTTCGGACCCATCAGCGATGTCTCCGGCGACATCAAATGCGACAAGGGCGATTGCACCCGCTACCAATCCGATATCCTCACCTTCAATCAAGTAAGACATTCATTTCATCAAACACTTTGTGCTCAATTGGCGAAAAACAAAATTGAAAATGAAAATGTCGAAATTTGGCTTCTGGGTTTGTAGATGTCAGAGTTCTTCAACCAGAAGAATTCGATCCCTGGGAGAATCCCATCTGGGTACTTCAACACCGTGTTTGGGTTTGATGAATGTTCCTGGGCAACCGATGCTGCTAACACCAAGTGTTTGGGTATTGATGCTTTTTTCATCAAACTCTTCAGTGTTCATATTGATCGCTACCCTCTTCTTCTCTCTCATGAAGTCCTTCAAGCTGTTCCTTCTTCCTGGGACCCCCCTGCACTTGCAAGGTAATGATAATTTCTTCTCAAAAAATCATTATGCAAATAAATTCTCCACAATGATCAAAAGTAATCTGCTAAACTATGAACTGGCCTCTGGTTTATGTGGACATCACACACCATTACTATTCTTTGTTTTTACATCATATATCTCTGTAAAAAGCATCAATAAATTATAAATTATGATTGAGATTTCCAAAGTACGATAAAAAAATGAAGAAATTCAATATACATAACTCAAATTCATAATATACACCAGTTTATATATAGTTTGATGACAGTTTCAAAATTCTACAAGACATAACTCAAATACAGTATTATACCGAAGTTATTCTTCAGTCAAATACTGCATAAGTATTACTGAAATAAAACTTTAATTTTGATTAACATATAATATTATAGGGTGTTCATTGCTCTATCTAATTTTATTTAATAAGAGTTTTATTATATATTTTTCAATCATTTAACTGAATTTACTGTAAACTTAATTTGTGTTAAATAATTAAATAAATTATTTTTTCTGGCGAGGTTGATGACTTTCTAATGGAAAAATTATTTTATACTCGAGTTTCTAAACTCCTATTTTAATATCATTTTTTTTCTGGAGAAAACGAAAACTGGGTACAAAAGCCATATTTTAGGTTATCTTTTCAAAACCACTAATTTTTTAACAGGAAAAATACAAAACCACTAATTTATTATTATAATTTTACACTTCCATGGCAGACATATACTTATCTTGCTGGCCCTGTAAGTTATCTAAGTTGAAATGGTCCCTCCATTTTTTCTATTTTTCATTGCTTAATTCTAATGGTCAACTGCATCATCATTGCTTAGTTTCTGCATCTGTATATCAACCCATCATTCAAAACTGGTTTATAATTTCAACTATGTAAAAAATTGTGTCATTATTTCACTAAACTTCGAAGTTTTCACTAATTTTCCGATGATCGAAACTGTGGAATTGTTAACTCTACACAACATTGAAAATTGGACTTGAATAGTTACTTGTCAAGAGCGTCTAGAGAAAAATAATTTAAAGTATTCACTAGGTTGGAATTGTTTTCTCTTATACGTTAGAAATTTCATTATCGTCTACTAATAATTTATATTTAGTCAAAATTGAATTGAATTTCTTGGCTGCTAGCTGGAAAGTAAAAGGAAAATTACAAAACATTGTCTTTCAATTTCCTTTTCCACTTTTGTTGCTGATCAAGTATCTCTTGCATCCATAAACATTTCAAAACAGTGTCATAAAATTTCTATAATGCTTTTTTCAGATAATTAAAACTAGTTCTTTTTTTTATTATATGTAAAAACTAGAAGCTTAGAATATTAGAAGCAATTATAATTTTAAATAATTTCAAGTATTGACTAAATTAGAATATATATAATTTTCATAACGATTACATTTTATCCTCATCACAATCTCTTCTATTGTTAACAAAGCATAATCATATATTGTTATTTCCTCTACATATCAGTGGATCAGTATTCATTACAAGTCAATCGTTTACCCTATATTTAAAAGATGATTATGATAACGACATAACAATGATTTTTTCGATATTTTCTAATGGAAACGTAAGATCGAGGATAACGATGATTCATCACGGATGTTTGATGATTGTCATCCACTTTTTTTTTTTCATTTATCTCTTTATTTCCTCAAAGCTGTAGGATAAAACTATATATATTAACAGTTAGAATTTAAAAGGTTTCTATTTTCGTTTAGAAAAAATATGCCAAAAAATTCAGCAGTTGCCTCGAAAATTGTAGCAAATTTCCAGGCTGAAAAAATTGATTGAAGTTTCAAATATCTTGTTTGAGTTGAAAACGCTATTAACCAAACTGTTGACTAACATTTTGTTATGCATACCTGCTAAACTGGCCTACTTTAGAAGAGCTTTGTTTGAAAACTCTTCTCCTCAAAGTGTTTTTTTTAGCTGTTTCATTCCCACCTGGGAAATTGTACGTAGCTGAATAAAATTAATGAATTCACATTTGAATGATTTTACAAACACAGCTTAGCCATTTGAAAAAATTGGGATTCAAATTTTTTGACAGATTCATTGAGAATTTCGGCACACACATCCTTGTGGGGCTTAGCATTGGTGGCCAAGATTTAGTGTTGGTGAAGCAAGACGTGTCTTCCAGCTTGGAGCCATCAGAGCTGAAGGGCCACTTGGATGAACTTGGAAATCAATTATTCACCGGGACATGCAGTTTCCTTCCAAGGTCCAAAGACCAAAAATACAAGGTTTCCTTCGTTTATATAATAATTAATAAAGACATATATCGGTCGGTATCGTGAGTTTCAGATTTGATGACCGACCGTAAAAAAACACTCAGTTTACACAGGTGCAAGACATAAACACGCCACCATAATTTGATTACAATGTATTTTGCTGAAAACACAGGTACCACAGGCTTTTGATGTCTTTGGTCCGCAAATTGTTGCCTTAAATAGCTCTACATCAGTTTGTGCAAAAGATGTAGGTTCTACTTGCCCCAATCTTCATCAATATATTAATATTCAATGTTTTAATATTGAAAATTTTGTTAAATGAAAGACCCTGAGAAAAAAAATGCTACTTGTTCAGAAATAATATTGTAGATAATGGAACATGTAGGGAATTAGTGTGATATGTGCAAAGAGGGGTGGGGATACCCAACTGAGGGACCACAGTGAATGGCTTCAGACAGTTCTAAAGAAACCAGATGCTGTTGATTTTAGCTTCATTCCCATCACTTCTCTTCTTAAAGGTGTTCCAGGCAAAGGCTTTCTATCCCATGCCATCAACCTCTACCTTCGATGTAAGTTTTCTTTTATCTCTCAAAATTAAGATTTTTTCATGAAACAAAGTAGTACATACACAAGGAACCCTTTCAAAAAATAACTTAAAACTTTTTGAGAAAAAAAAATGGTTTAAAACTAAGGTAAATGACATATTTGGTCCATAAACATGTGAGACATAATCAATTTAGTTCTTAAAAGAATAAATTGTGTAAGAAGTCTTGTAATTGCATTCTATTGTTTAGTTTGATGAAACTATTTTATTATTAAAATATAATTTTAAGACTATTATCATAAAACAATGATATTAAAGATTCTTTTGAATTATTTACATATTAAATAAGATTTTTTTGACTCTTTTTAAAAGTTAAATTGGTGATACTCTGTTGAAGGATGGCATTGATTGTTTACCCTTAAAACTGAACCAAACATCCGTATAATAATATATTGTACTCCACTTAAATTCCAAACCAATAAAACACATACATGTAAAATATTTTGTAAATACCTGAGTTGTCAAATATTTTGAATTTGAACATCAAAGTCCATCTCTCTCAGACACAACAAACCAACAGCAACATTGTATGGAAATTTTCTCTAGGGAATTCCGTATTAATGACATGACTTTATTTTTTAACCAAAATTTTGTCGGGGTGTTGAAAACTCCGTCATTTGAAATTGTGTTTCCGGAGATAGTATTAGTTTAAACTAGTTGATCACAAAAGTCAATACATAAATAATTAATTAATATTTTTTTTTGTATTCAGATACTTTACTTCAGTTATTAATTGATTAAAGAAGGGTGCTGATTTATTAACATTCTCATCAATAAAAACATATCCTTCCCATTTTAATAAATTAAATTTTTATTTTATAATTTAAAATATTATTATATTATTATAAACAGGATCAAATATATGTTATTTACTGTTCATTGGTGTCAACAAAACTTTTCTCATTAAAGAATGAGACCCAATGATTAAAATATTTAGCAAATGTGATTGGTAAGATTTGGGTTGCCTTATCTTTTTTCTCAAAATGCCATCATATCACATGTAATTCGCAACACGTAGAAAAAGTTGTAGATAAATTAAATTGTTCTTTTCTGCGGCTTGACCAGGTATATGAACTCAATCAAATCTACCAGATACAATAAATTAATCTTAGGGAAAGCTTATTTGACTCGAGAATTGGGACAGCAGTTTTTGATTTGAACAATTTTAGGCAAATGAGAACGAAATAAGTTCATAGAAAATGCAGATAAGCCTACAATGTCAGATTTGCCATACTTTATTGACTTGTTCCAAATCCACAAGATTTGAGGTCCCATTCACAATGTTTAACCATTTACTCTTCACCAGGGTGTCACTTTTTTGGTTGTTGAACTAATAAAACGAATTGAATTGATGTGAAATGCAGATAAGCCTCCCATGTCAGATTTACCCTACTTTCTTGACTATCAATCACACAAGCTTTGGGCTCCCATTCACAATGATCTTCCACTGTGTCCAGCCACAAACAGAACCACCTCCTCACCTTCTCTCAGTTTCAACTTGATGGGTCCCAAGCTCTATGTAAACACATCAAAGGTACATTCAAATTATTCCCTATATCAAGACTTAAACTTTGTCTTCTACTTCTGTCTCAGTAAGTATCTTAATCATAGCAGGTAACAGCTGGTAAAAGGCCAATCACAGGGATCCGTTTGTTTCTTGAGGGCATGAAATGCAACAGGTTACTTTCACACTGCTACTATTTATTCTTTCCCTTACATTTCTAGCTCCAAGGCAATATATGAGACTGCAATTTTGTTCTTCTAAAGTCTAATTAGTTAGGTAAATGAAATCTCTCAATTTTTTCTTATTTACTGTCACACTTTCTCATCTAATTTAATCCAACATTTTAAATCAGTAATTTTTTCGGAATGTAAAAAATACCTTTTATTCTTTCTTGTTATCATAAAAACAATATCCTACACATGAGAAGTCAATATTTCAAATATTATCTTTTTTTGTAGTTGTTACGTTGTGTTTACTCACTATCATGACTTAAAACTTAGATATTTGATGAAATCAGACATAAGGGAATTTGATGCAATTAAGATTCAAATCTAGAAGTCATAAAATTGATACATGATAGACGAAAAGTACAATTAAGTCTTTAGTTCTGTCTAACCATCATTTTAGCTAAGAATGTTTGGTGAATGAGTGGTGCTCACAAGGATGTTTGGTGACACAGATTAGCCATACACGTGCAACATCTATTGAACACTCCAACAATGCTTAACGACAAAATAGAAGACACCCCATTATGGTCAGAAGAAATCAGTGATGAACGTTTCTTTGAAGCAATCAATGGGAAGAAATTCTCCCATGTATGCACAGCACCAGTAAAATACGACCCCAGTTGGAGCTCTGATAAAGATGTGGCCTTTATAGTCACAGGTGCCCAACTTCATGTGAAGAAACATGACTCAAGGAGTGTACTTCATCTGAGACTGATGTTCTCTAAGGTGTCTAATTTTGTAGTTGTGAAATCAAGTTGGACACAAGGCTCCTCTGGGTTATCACAGAGATCTGGCATTTTCTCAGTAATAAGCACATCAATTTCAGGTAAAGACCAGAAAAAACCAGTTGTAGTTTTGGATTCCAGTGTGTTTCCAACAGGACCTCCAGTGCCTGTGCAAACGCAAAAGCTGTTGAAATTTGTAGACACTTCACAGTTGTGTAAAGGGCCACAAGATAGTCCTGGCCATTGGTTGGTCACTGGGGCAAGGTTGGTGTTGGACAAGGGTAAGATATGCTTATGGGCTAAGTTCTCTTTGTTAAATACTGCTTCCTGACATATCAATGCACATGTCCAAAGTGAAAAATTAAAAAAGCAAGGAAAGTTTTTCAAATTTTGTATTTCTCTGTAAATGATCACAGCTATGGATATGTCCCTCTGTGTAGTCAAAACGTAGTTATAGGAACAATTATTTCTTTCGTTTGTAGTGTAAGTAAGTAGCTTTCCACAAAATAAAGGATTTACAGCACTGCATGTTTCTAAGAACATACTTTTCTACTATGAGATTCAGTCTCTAATTCATAATACAAAATTTACTTACTGCCACCTCATCTAGTTATATATATATATATATTATAGTATTGTAATATAATAAAAAAATATAAATACACGTATGTAGAAGCATATTCACTTCTATTAGTATGAATTTACTATAAATATCAAACAACACTCCAATTAAATCAAAAGCTAAAATCACTTCTTCATTCTCCAAACCTAACAGGCAAAATAGAATAAGAAGCGTTCTTACAAGGTCTAGAACTTCTTTTTCTCTGAATTTCTCCTCTTCATGGTCTCTTAGTTTGGGCTTGGGTTTAGATGTTGGTTATGGACTATCACTTGTCGAATCTGATTAACTTGAACTTTCAGTTTTTGAGTTCAGGGTCAGCTTTCGGGTGTAACTTTCAAGAAACTCGGATGATAAAATCAAAATCGATTTTGTTAAATTATAAGATAAAATTCATTCTATTTACCTCAAGTTGATCACATATTTATAGTACTCACTTATTTGAGATTGAACTTGATTGTGCTTTTATTAAATATACCTTACATATTTATGTCTATTGGACTTTGCTACAATATTCTATTATTTACTCGTTTAATTTTTTATCTTATTGTGAACCTTTTGGTCATTCGAACTGGACATAGACAAAAGCTTTCTCATTATGTCCTTAGTGTCTTTTAGTAATTCGCCTTTAATTTATGGAAGCCATGTTTTGGTGATAAGAAATGGATTTCATTACTTGTTTTCTTGATTGAAACTGGAATACTTTGATTGAAGTTTCAGTTTGTTTGTGCTTCTTCTTTCTTTCATACAGCTATTGTTTTCGATATTAATAAGATTGTCTTTTCATTCTTGAAAGAAGGTTTCTTGGTTGTGATAAATACAAATGTTACTTCTGCGAGCATAAAATATACAGATTGTACTATAAATTCTCAATGTTTCATTTGTTAAAATGTCCAAATTTCTAACATTTGACCTCTGTTTAATGGATCATGCAAGGACCAAATATTTACTCTGCATAATGTAATCCTTAAACCATACAGTTTTTTCTATTTGTTAAACTTTTACTTTTAAACATCACTTTTTTTATCTTCATTTTTGTTATAAATATTATTATTTTTCATACTTTTCATATAAGTATAATAAATACGAATTATCTCTCCCAACATTTTTTTAACCTGGAAAGAATTTTAAACTAAAAAATTTGACAAATAGTTTCTAAAGTTGTTTTCTTAAAACTCTAATAAATAACTTTAATTTAAAAATAACTTTTATATAAAAGATAAATTGCACTAAATATTCCAAATCAACAATTGTTCGAGTAACCCTTAAAAACATATAAATATTCCTCAAATATTTTCTTTATTGTTTACAAATACTATGTCTCTGTCTCTCTGAGACTAAACTGAAGATGTCCTTGAAGGCATTAACATGGCTAATTCTTCATGTACCTCCATACGTTTTTTTTTTTATTATTATTATCTCATAAGTTTTTTTATTTCAAAAATGTTTTTTTAATATTCTGGATTATATAATTCAGAAGTATTTTTTTAGATTCGTGATTATGTAACCAAAAATCTTTTTATGATTAACTTCCGAATTACATATTTTGAAAGTTTTTTCTATACATGAAACTAGCTTTCGGATTATGTAACTTGAAAACTTTTTTTCAGATGCACTATTAACTTTCAGATTACATGAAAGTTTTTTTTAGATATAAGATTAACTTCAGTATTATGTAATCTGGATACCGAATAACATATTTTATAGGTTTATCTCAAATCCAAAGAAAAACTTTTGAAATCTAAAGAACTCTTTCGAACCTCTCTTCTTTTTTGGACTTGTGCCTCTTGATATGTCTGAATAATCGAGAATTTGGGGAACTCAACCACCACCGATGATAAAGTTTTTTTCTTTATCAAGTGATTAGAGTTTTTTTTTACTGGAATCCAGTTTTAATTTAAATAAAAATATTATAAAAAAGTTATGGATTTTTTTTATATATATAAAAAATTAGTGAAAACTATTTTAAGTATCTGAACTTCCATGTGACAATGATACAAATAATCTACAGTTGCCAAAACCAATTTTAAATCATACAAGTATTCTACAGTTGCTAAAATCAACTTTTAGTGTAAGTGCAAAAAATATATTTATATATGTAACTCTTAAAAATATTATTTTTCTAATTTTCATACTTTTGAGTTTTTTATTAGTTTTAATTTTTTAATATTTTTAAAACATTAGTTTTCAAACTCTTAAATATTCCGGCGTAACTTTCTATTTTAATACAATTATTATTACTTTTTAAAACTTTATTTATTTATTTATTATAAATCCTCTTTCTTCTTTTACAAACACTACATTTACTTTCATATTTATATTTTTCTTAATTAAATATACTCATTTCATACACCACTAATTATAAACCTTACTTAGTAAATGAAGACGATTATATTTTTATACTTCTGCTTTTTTGAAACATTAATTTTATAATTTGTATATTTATAAGAATGTATATTTAGTAAATGAAGACGATTTTGCTTATTTAGAACGCAGAATTTAATTTGTATCCAATTCCACTTCATGACAACGTGATTCTGATTCGTATTAATTAATTTGGGTTCACATGTGCACATCATCGTGACATGCATTTTCTACTTAGCAACAGAGCCACAATAACAATATATGCTATAAATTTGAGAACATTGCATTGATTAGTTGGCATGAATTTGTTGACTTTCTGGAACTGCATATCTATCCTCTTTTTGCTTCTTGCTTTCATCTTCTATTCTCACACCTACCCTTCAACTCCCTCTCTAATGGCTGAAGAATCTTCTAAATCCATTTACGATTTCACTGTCAAGGTTCGTTTTTTGGTTGTTGCATCTGCCTAAAAATTGTTGCTTGATCATTTTTTTGCTGATTTTTTGGAAAGTGCTCATGCCCAATTGCTTTTGCACTGTAGTTGTTTGGTGGGTGTACCCTGTGAAATTTTTCTTATAGATTAACAAGAAGGAACACTATCACGTTTTAAGTATATTTTGTAGTTTCTGATTATACACTTTTTGTATTTCAATGTTAAAGGAGCTTGCTGATCTAATTTTCTTTTCAATTCGTGACCTTCTGCATATTTGCTTTACCAAGATTGCAAAATTTAGATTTATTTTTCTTTGTATATGATATTAATTGAAAATGAATTGAGTTTGAGTTCAGGTTGTTTTTGCTGATTATTGGTTTGTGTATTATGTCCAACTCTATATAACAAGTGTTTGTTCTGTCCTGCCAAATTTTTTGGGACAAGTCTGGTTATGTTACTGATTTTGTTGTTATTGCTGATCTGCTGTTAGTATTTAACTGCTTGGACGAAGTTTTTCTTTGATGATTTATATTTGTTTATGCTGTGAACTATATTTACAGGACATCCGTGGAAATGATGTGAGTCTGAATGATTTCACTGGGAAGGTTATACTGATTGTGAATGTTGCCTCACAATGGTAACATAATTTGATTTTATTCACGCAGATAAATTAATTTTGGGTTACATTTACGTGTGTTATATGGACTGGTAGGAAAGTGTTGCATGGTATTTATATATGTTTGTGTGTTTTTCAGAAAGATTAGACCTTCGCTGGTGAATGTGAAATAATCTCTATAGGGTATGGATATTGTAAAGCTATAATTTTCAGGGCTAAAGCATAGGTTTTTAGGTTGGACTATGCCAAACAACATTGTTTCTTAGCAATAGAAACCGTTCTTAAGAAGATACAATATATGACATTGATATTATCAAAGTTTGCACCATGAGTTTGATGATGTTTGGCATCAAAGTTAGAAAATATAAGCTCAATTGTAGCACTAACAGTTGTATCCAGTTCAGGAGAAAGTTGGAGTAGGATTGATTCGCTAGAAAACAGAACAAACTTACTTGTGGTTTTGATTAAGGTTTTTAAGACCAACTTTGAAAAGTTGATAAACAATTGTTCTTTTAAAATAGGTAGAGGATGAGCAAAGAGAACATTGGGAAACCTGTTTAAATAAATCTTGGTTTTAGTCGATTTCATGAAATCTTGGTTTCTGATAAAACTAACCGACATTGTTGGATCCATTTATCTAACACCATCTAGTGTGATAAGGCTTGGTGTTATTGTTTGCATTAGAATTAGCTAATTACTGGCCATTATTCTTCCCTGTGTGTAACTAATACTTTTTAATGCACTGGTGCAGTGGTTTGACACAGACAAATTACAAAGAATTGAATGTATTGTACGACAAGTACAAGAATCAAGGTAAAACACTTGAGTAAAAATAGGAAAAGAAAGAAAATTTTCAACTATATTTATCATGATGTGAATTTGTAAACCTGAGTCTTCCGAGTGGTCTCCATCTACAGGATTTGAAATCTTGGCATTTCCATGTAACCAGTTTGCTGGACAGGAACCAGGAAGCAATGAAGAAATTCAGGATGTTGTTTGCACTAGGTTCAAGGCTGAATTCCCTATCTTTGATAAGGTGATTTCTGATAAGTGACAATAACCTCATATTTAATTTGCTCTATTTTGTTCCCTTTTATGTGTACTATTCTATCTTGGCCAAACATGATGTTTATGCATTTGGAATATTTGTTTGCATACTGTTCCATGTGTCATTTTATATGGAAATCACCCTAAAATAGTTCATCACAGGTTGAAGTCAATGGGAAGAATGCAGCACCACTTTACAAGTTTTTGAAAGAGCAGAAAGGTGGAATATTTGGAGATGGTATCAAGTGGAACTTCACAAAGTTCTTAGTAAACAAAGAAGGGAAAGTTGTGGAGAGATATGCACCTACCACCTCACCCTTGAAAATCGAGGTTAGACATATTATAGTGCTTATATATTTTAAGTTGAATTCTACATATAATGATGATGCAAGCAAAGGGGTTCAATTTTAACTTCAGTTCATTTATATTTTTCCTCTTGCAGAAAGATATTGAGAAGCTCTTGCAGTCTTGAGTGCTAAAGATTTGATTATATAGAACATGTAATGCTGCAGAGGTTAGTTTTACTACCATTTAGTTTTCAACCCTACCTTTCTTCTTGATGAGTACCAGTGTTGTGGCAGCCTAACCTATGCAAATTGTCTTGTAAATTCTCAATCTTGCATTGCTCTGCATAATTATTTGACTAGAGTTCATTACTTAGGTTCAGATTATCTCATAGATGTCAGTTTTCAATCAGGTTTTTATTATTTAAATTGTAGATATCATCATCTTCATCAAAGTACAAAAAATGAAAAATGATAATTGGTTTTATATTTGAGTCCCATCAAATTGGATTCTCTTTAATTGTTTTTGTATTTCAAACTTTTGCCCCTTATAATTATAAGATTAAAATGATAATATCTGTTTCAGATTATTAGTTTTAGAAAAGCTACATTAGCTGAAGTTTGTCATTTTTTCTTTCTTGTGCAGGAAATACTCAATTTGGAAGGACAAGTAGCAAATCGATATATATCCTGGAAAAGTGTTAATTCATCTGTCTCGGGTGTGAATTGTTCAATAAATATAAATTGGTGTTATAAATTATAATAACTCTGTTATCAAAACCATAAAATAATATATTTGGATCTTTATTTATGTTATTATTTTGCATGATCCATACTACATTAGTTATATACTGCATAGCTTCAGATTATGATGTTCTTAGTTTTGGACTTTGTTTACTCTCCATAAAATTTATAGAAGGAAGAAATAGGAAGCTATATTGTGCTTTTCTCATAAATCAAAATGAACTAATATATATCTTAGATTTTGGAGAAGTTGAATGAGTAAAACTTTTCCAAAAATTGAAATATACGAGGAGTTAATGATCGGAATAAAGAAAGATAAAATGAAAGGATTAGTGTTAAAAAGGCAAAAAGAGAGTTAAATATATAAACATAGTTACTATATTTTTGTTTTAAAGTTTGGTTCTCAACCTTCAAAAATTACATGAATTTTGTTTATCTTTCTAAAAAAAAAGGGGTAAACTGTGTATTAGTCTATATTAAATTGTAAAAATCCCCTCCTAGAAAAAAGGAAAAAATTCCAAGGATAAAATAAATAACATATATTTGATTTGATTTGTAACTTTTCTTTTCACTTTTCCATTTTCCCAATTCAAGAGTTGAAGAATCCATTTGGCATTTTATTTTAATTTCTTCTATTTTTTAAAAGAAAAGTCATTCTCCATTGTAAGGTTATTCCAATATGATAAAAAAAAAACTCCATTTTATTAATATTAATTACTTAAATAAACCACATGTTAGAATTTGTTTTTTTAATAAAACAGATGTTACAAAAGATATTAGATAACGGAGATTAAGGTTTTTCAATCAACTAATTTTAGAAACTAACCAATCACTGAATTTTTAGAATTTGAAGTTGGTAACCTAATTCAGTTTCTTGAACAATTTCTTTATTATTGTAATTATTAAGTTTTTGAATATCAGTTTCGGCATTTATTAAATTAACCGATTCTATCATTAGAATTTTTTGATTTTATTTTTCAAATTCGCATTCTATATTTTATAAATTTGTATTTATGTATAATCAATAATAGTATATAATAATTAAGTAAAAAAGGAAAATAATTGAATAAATAAAAACATTATGGATGAAAAAAAACAGAAAAAAAAAACTAAAAGTAACTAGAGTAATTAGCTACCATGTTATTTCCATTCACATTAAAAAAAAAACAATTCTTTCTATTAAATTAAAAAATGAAATAAAATATTATTTTATTGAGGTGTGAACCACCCTTGCTTAATTATCTATTATATTTTGAAAAATAAAAAATGAAGTGATAGGGGCTGGATTTTGAATTATAAATTACCCACCGAAACTTGTTTCTTTCACTTGCTTTCTTCAATTCTTCATTCTCCATTCTCTGCATTCTCTCTGTTCTCTGCATTCTCTCTATTCTCTGCATTCTCCATTCACCATTGTAAGGTTATTCTGAGGTTACAGTGGGAAGCCATGGCCGAAAATTCTTCTCCTGCAATCGACACTCACCGCACACTTCGATTCTCATCAATGCTTAATGTTCTTGTCATTGACACAAACCTCAGTGTTCTTGAATACATCAAGCAAGCATGCACCCACTATTCCTATCAAGGTAATATTCTACTCATAACTATTTCTGAAAAAGAAAGATTCATTCTTTTTTGTTATGTTGACGCTTGTTTTTGAGTTTTGTGCAGTTATACCATGCTCTGAATCTCTGTCTGCTGCCAATTTTTTGCGGGAAAGAAAGGAGCTCATTCATCTCATACTCATTGAGGCTCACATGCCATTGATGGATGGCTATGAATTCCTGCAATTCGTCAAACAAGAACAGATCAATGTTCCTCTCATCAGTATGTAACAGTTGTTTATATTTTCACTCAAGTTTTCACTGATCAAGAATAATTTTAATGAAGTGTTTTGTAATTTGCAGTGATGTCCACCGATGATAGTGATTCTTCCGTGATGAATGCCATTGAAGTTGGAGCTTGTGATTATTGGATCAAACCCTTGGAAAAGAATCGGATCGTGAGTATGTGGACACATGTTGTGAAGAACAGCATGAGTAAAGATAAGAAGCGAAAAGATATTGGTTGCCAGAAAGATTATGACAGAACAAGAGTGATGAGGTATAATTCTGAATTTGCTTCATCTCTGGTTGATTTTGATGTTGATGAATCAAAGAATGCTAATCCACCCTCAAGAAAGACGAAGCGCGTAGTATGGTCAACAGAACTGCATGATTTGTTTCTCAATGCCATGAAGAAAGCTGGAGAGGAAGGTATGATTCTTCCACAATTTTTTCTCTCTGTTCTTCAGTATCTGTATTTCTTTCTTTGGTGGTATTCACAGTTTTGTTTCTATTCTTGAAGCTATGAACGTTCCAGGTTTGGAAAGAGGACATGTTGCAAGTCATCTTCAGGTTGGTTTCTACCTTCAATTGATGTTCTAGTTTCATAGAGTTTCATAGAGTTTCATAGTGGTTGAGTTATTGTTAACATGAAGTGAAATTTTGATTGGCAGAAACACACAAAATCTTTGACAGAGAAGCAACAGAAGGAGATGTCGTTGGCTTCATGGAACACAGAACCTGAAAGAATCCACCTGCAATCTTCTACTTCACTCACAGATTTTCATCATCCTGGTTTCACAGGCAACATGGGACCAAAAGGAGAGCAACATTTTCATGCAGAAGAAGCTTTGGCACATCATCATCATCCTCTTTTAGCAACCTTTTCTAACATGGCCATTGCTGAGAATTCTCCACAGTTCATGAGAAATATCAGGCAGCAGTATCATCATAAAATTCATCCAATCAACTTTGACTACAACTCTGGCATCAACATGGATAATGGGTTAGCATCACTACAATCAATCAAAGGTGGAAACAACATGGGTGAAGTGATTCTGAATCAAGATACTACTAAAGCTTCTGTTTATCACCCACAAAGTCAAAACGCAGGTTTGTCAAGTTGTGCTGTGAGATCTTCTGATGCAATAGATATTGATGATGCAACAAGTGAGGAGCAGCTAATTCTATCAACAATGGAGTAAACCATCAAAAGGACTGCGTCTTAATCTTTTCATTTTCCCTTAATTGAATATTAGGAAACTTTGTAACTCACTTCTGATAATCTACAATATTTTCCTTAATGAATGTGTGATCAGTTTATCTCAGTGTTGACCTTTTTCTATAATCATGGAGAATATTTAGGGTTTGGTTGCATAGTTGCTAAAATTATACTGTTTGAATGATAGATTATATGTTTATAGTAGTAGGTTATGGTTATGATGAATTATACTAAGCATCAGTTATATTTGCATGTTGTAAAATTCAATTTCGTTTGAGTAGTTAGAAAAAATATTGAGAATATAAATGGAAAGGGATAAAAAATAACATAATTTCTCATATATATTGTTATCATAAAATTTTGTTGTTTGAGAATATAAAAAGAAGAAACACTAAAATGATTAAGAAATAAAAATTCAGAGAAAATAAAAATAAACTGAATTTATGTTATTTTCTTATCATAAACTTTTGTTGTTTTGTTAGTTGGTTGTTGTTATTTTTTTATCGTTATAAATGAATAAAAATGTTTTTCAAGCAATATCATTATTTTTGTTTACCCAACTATAATATTAAAACAAAGTGTTACACTTATACATGTATATATGTTAATAATAAAAATAATGTTTTTTTTATAGTTTTGCAGTATTTTATATATTTAAATTTTTAAAAATATGTTTATATCTCATATTTACTTACCTAGGAATTTAGAGTATTTTTAAGAAATAATTATCACTAGAATTTATTGTATATATCTAACCTGCGTTACAGAAAGAAATATATAATTTGTTAACAATTGGTAATTGTAAACAAGTGATGTTCTAGGTCTTACAATTATGATTATTACTGTGTAAGTTGATTTATCTTGTTTTCAAAATATAATAAATGATTAAGTAAATAGTTATTAATTGATTGTATAACTAATATTAGTAGTAGCTAATACTTTAAATATTAGAAAAATACAAGTTTTGTTGGGTTTATATTTCTACTATTTAATTATTAACTACAAATATTTAAAAAACAATAAAATTTAATTTAGACGCAGATTGAAGGTGTGAAATGTGAGCCTCAAAATTATTATTATTTTTTATACATATTTTAAAAAATAATCACTTTCAAATGTAGATACAATTGGTTTAAGGTAAAAGATAAATTTCAAAAATATTATTCTAAAAAAATGAGTGTTCCAAAGAAATAAGTGGAGTGCAGGAAGAAACTCCCATGTGTCATATGGGCCTGGAAGGCCCAATAGCTTGCATGTTTTCTTCTCCAAATTTTCCCTTTGATGCAAAACCCACAATTTTCGCCATTGGAGCTTCAGCTGTTGTGCCAACTCTGGAGAAAAATAAAATTGAGGTAACGAAGTTTCGTGTCACGATACCGAACTTTTGCATCCTTTTTTCCATTGTTTTCATTTAAGATCGCATCGTTTCATACCTAATTTGAAGTTATCCATTTCAGTTCATATAATTCTTTTGATTTCATCTTAAGGGAATGATTAGGTTAATTTATGATCGTAGTAGTTCATTGGACTTGCAATGTATGGGGGAAAGAAAAATTAATGTTCTGATTCGATAACCATGATTTCTGTTGTCAGAAGATCACGAGGAACACACTATGGCTTGTTTGGATAAGTACATTGAGAGAAGCTTGGGAAAGCACTTTTAGCTCTGTATCAAAAAACCTAGTTATTAATTACTATCTATAATGATGATGATGATGATGATGAATGTTATGGTGTCTGTTGTAAGTTGTCTTAGTTTTCTTTGCAGGAAGCTTGTGCACCATGGTCAATGCCACTAAAGGAATCTTCATTTCCTGGTATCACCTCTTTCAAAGTTGTAATATTCAACTCATTATTTTTACATCTACCTATTGTTGGAACTTCTACCTACTATAACTATAAGGACTCCAGGTAGAAAACTTCTTGCTATAAGTTTTGGTTTATAACAGTTAACTATGTTAACAACAGTCACTAATGGGGCATGACTTGGTTTACTTTTAATCAATTTTTCCTTTGACTCGTGTAATCTGCATCGATGATTAGCTAAATTTGGTTGTGCAGTGACGTCCCCATGGCACAATATATCATCAATATGAATGCTTCAATGCCTGCATCTGATAAGTTCATTATACATGTGTTGGATAGCACCCACATGTTTGTCCAACCTCATGTTGAGTTAATGATACGAAGTCAAATCGCCAAGTTTAGAGAGGACAACACATATGTCAAGCCTAATTGATTCCGTATAGCTTTTCTGGCCTTCTCAAAGGAAGGGTTCAGTGCATATGTTTCCCTCTCCCACAACTCCATTTTCCAAACTAGATTAGATTTACTAGTTTTATGTGATGTTTGTTTACAAATAACTACTTTCACTTACTGAAGAATACCTTCTTTTGGTGGCTTGTATACAGAGATATCTTTACTACAAAAATTCGAAAGAGGAAGTGACATCAATTTGAGAACTAATTCGAACTTTGCATATTAGAATGTTGTAAAACCATGGTTTTTCTTTTGTAAATTGAAATTAAGTTATATGTAACTTTTACAGAAATTGATAAGACTCTGACATGCATTGATTTTTTTAGTTGTTTACTTTTTTACTTTCTTGTATTAATTAATGTTTGTTGAAAACTTTTTGCAAAGTGAATCATTTTAGAATAAAAGCAGACAAATCAATTTTTCTGTTCATATTAGTTATGGTTTTATAGAACTTCCCTTGGAACTGTTTCCATTTTTTTTATATGAAATTGTTCGACTTTTATATAACTACTGTTGTTTTCCTTGTGCCTTTTTTACTTGGATTTTGAAAAGTGTGATAGTTTTAAAAAAAAATCTCTTAATCATTCTAACAAATGTACTTTTATTTCTTTTACTATAATAGATTAACTTGTTGTAATAAATATCTTTTTGACGAGCATCCAACTTAGATTTAAGTTCAATAGAAAAAAATATGCAATTCTATTTTTTATTATTATTAGTTTAATTTCTTTGATAATGTATTATAATCTTTATTAGTATAAAAAATAAAAAAACTAATTTAAATATGAATATAAATATACTTACTATTTGACAAAAATAAAATAAAAATTTCGTACTGATTAAGATAAATCTTTATTTCAAGAAGAGGGATAAAAATAATCAAACTTTCACTCGTCCTCTTACAATCCGTAATTGCATATATATAAGTATATTGTAATACAGAAACTAGTCTATGGATAACAAAAAACATTGCTAAATTATGGATACGGATGATAATGAAACCAAATATGTATGCTCTTGATATTGTTTTGACAATAGAATAACACCAAAATATACTCGTTACATAATCCAAATAGATATGCAAAGAAACTTTTAAGCCATAATTTTATTGGAAATGTAAATATAAATCACATGCTTTTGGAAAACTTATCCTTATAAAGCATGGCATATAATGCTTGTTCCCTACCCAAGAAAATAAGACGGAGCACTTGTGTCTCAATCGTTGAAGCAGAAATCCTATACCATACCACTTTTAGAACTCAAAATATACACGGTTTATTTTTAAAAATCAGCTAAAATATGTACCCAATAGAACCAATTAATTGGGCTAGAAATGAACAACACAAGAACTTTTCACCATCACTTGTCATTTCCAATTAGTTTTATCAAAGATCACCACTTAACAAGTTGGAAATAATAACAATCTATTATCATCAGCTCTTGGAACTCAATTTCTCCAGGAGGATCCTGTTTAGGAGACCAGGATTTGCCTTGCCTTTAGATAATTTCATTACCTGCATTTGGACAAACACAAGTTACTGAGATTTGGACAAACATAAAAAATTTCTTCCACTTCTACAACTGTCCCTAAAAACATACCTGGCCTGCGAAAAAACCTTGTAGTTTAGTTTTGCCTCCTCTATATTGCTCCACTTGTTTAGGATTCTCCGCAATCACTTTCTCCACCATTTTTTCAATTTCAACAGGATCTACTATCTGTCATTTCCAAAGGCAAAAGCCAGTTCCAACTTTTTCATTCTTTCTCAACGTCAACAACCAATGCCAAAGATGCAGCCTCAGAGCAGAGGTTTCACATTAAATGTTCAGACCAATTCAAGTTTTTCTTTTGAAAAAAATAATTAAAACTCAATAACATCTCAAACACCACAATCTGAACAATCCAGTATAGTTGCTAAATGTGCATTTGATCTCATAAGCTGGCAGCATTATGCTTCAATATCAAAGAATTTATGTTGTCCCCCTGCTGAATTTAGTCTAAAACACACAACAGTAAAAACTTCAGTAATGGTTAATCCTACAACTTACCTGAACCAAGTCTTTTTTTTCTATGAGTTCCTTAACAGTTCCTCCCTTGGCTAATAGCTCAAATAGCACCTGCAAACAAATGAAGAAATTGAAAAAATACAGAATGCAACAAAAGCCCAAATTTATATAATTCAGCCACAACTGCCTAATTGTCTTTTCTAATTTTCCACTTCATTGAGACAGTTTTATTCAAAGTCTAAACATGCATGCAGAGAAGGATGGAACCATGGAGAGAACAAAGAGAAGCATATGCTGAAAACTGTCTCATAACTATATTTCAAACTTGATGGTAACAAAATGAGTGTAATAAATCAAAGATCCAAGTTTCCTAATTACCATATTTACATGACACATTGATATATAGGCATAATAATTGGACATGTTTTTGACAGGAACAAAATATTGAAGTTTAATGATGATTAAAGCCCAAATTAGGCTTCAGAGATCAACATATTTATAAATGAATTCCCACACTTGGCTTGGTCAATAGTTAGAATATACTAACACAACTGACTTCCCAATGTAGTAAAGTATATGAACAAATTAGTGAGAAACAAGAAGGTAGAGCAGCTTAATGTTTCAAAATTGTGTAAGAATCCAGGAAGCTTAGAGTACTATGCACCACTCATTAGTGCCAGAGCAAACATACCTCCTTTCCAATCTTGCCACTAATGGTTCCACCTTTGATGGAAGCTATCAACTCAGACAACTCTTCAGGTGTAAGCTTTATTTCGTTTATGGTCAACTTTTCATTTTTCATGAAAGCAGCGATATCACTCATTATCCAGTTGGCGACTAGCTTTGGATCAGCACCTTTTGCAAGAGTTGCATCAAAAAATTCTGCAATCTAATACTCAATCCAGAAGAAGAAAAAAATCACATTAGACCATTTTGTAATACACTTTACTGGCATCTACTATTTAGCTTTCTAACACTGTTAATCGTGTTTGTGATCCTACTTGTATTAATGAGCACTATAGTTTGCAAATATCTAGTCAGCTTTTATGAGTTTGAATTTCAGCTTGTGACAATTTGATAGCCTAAGGAATTTTACTTTTATTGGATGGGCCTAAAAACATTCCTTTTTAATATTACTTGCTTTTCTAAAATATTGGATATGACACATGTAGGGTTGTCATGCATTAGGTTTATTATTTAATGCAAGGCTTGCAATGTGTTATAACCACAGAGAACTCACATTTTTATCATTAGCCAGGAAAAGAACATCTTGCATGCTTAAACCCATCTGCTCATATCTTCTCCGCTTAATTTCTGGAAGCTCTGGTAAAGACTTTATTATATCATCAACATATTCCTGAGCAAGAACTACTGCCGGCAGGTCTGGTTCTGGAAAATATCGATAATCAGCAAGCCCTTCCTTTTTCCTCATTGTAATTGTTCTCTAAACAGAATAACAAAAGTTATTTATGAATACTAGTCTGAAGAGAGAAAAAGGAAAACACAATCTTGCACTTGCTACACTACATTATAAACAAAAATATAAGAACACATTATAGCACTAACCTGAGAGCCTTCTTCCCATAACCGAGTTTCTTGTACTATC
Organism: Phaseolus vulgaris; assembly: GCF_051622355.1. Lineage (NCBI taxonomy): Eukaryota > Viridiplantae > Streptophyta > Magnoliopsida > Fabales > Fabaceae > Phaseolus > Phaseolus vulgaris. The sequence goes on along the minus strand of NC_143499.1, from coordinate 49,247,642 downwards.
TGATCTTCCTGGCCTTGACTATGGAGTTGCACCTGCCTTGCAATTTCAAAATCAATTGCTCTGCTCACTGAAGAAAATGAGTTCAAATTTTTTATTTCAACCTGCCAGTAACAATTGACCATATTAGTTGCTAAATCTGTAATATATTGTATGCGTTCATACTGCACTGCAACAAAACGTAGGAGACTTTGGCATTTCATTCCTGCAAGGCAAGGACCAGGCCATTTTTTTAATAGGATTTTGCAATAATATGATCATACTCAATTTTCTCATCCACGAGAGAACTGCTTGTAGCAATTACTCTTTATTTCATTCTTTGAGGTTAATTTATAGAAACCCAAAATTCTGTGCAAGTAATTGTTTTCTTACAGAACAGAAAACCACATTGATAATTTCGGACTACAGACAACTACCTAAGTAGAAGAAAGTAAAGTAATTGCATACATTTATTGAGAACATGGCATGCAATCAAGGTAAGTAACACCTAAAATTTTACATTTTGTTTTATTGCTTACAAAGACAACTATTTCACAAGACATCAAAATAAAAAGGTCTTTTGACAAATGGTTTTTAAAGATGTAAGGCTAAATCACACTCATCTCCCTGAGAGTAAATATACCCCATGGAAAGCTTGTTAAGAATTGCTCGCCAATTTCATTTACATTATAATGGAGTTAAGTGTAGCACATTCCATCTCTTATATATTTAAAAAAGGTAGAGAGGGGGAGTACCCAAAAATATCATCATGCTCAAACAAGCTACGCTTTGGTTCAAACAGAACTGATCAAGAATTGACACCCAAAAACTCATTCTGAGTTTGTTTTGTTGAAAAGAATATTTTTTATGTCTGGTAGTACAAGATTAACTGTAAACTATATTCTTAATATCTTCCATTCTTATGATTGCAGGGAGAAAACTCAACTCGAACCAAGATTCTCTCGTAACAATGACTAATTAGAGTAGGGATAACATTGACGAGTATCAACAAACAACATGCAATTTTGACAAGCTTCCTAACAATTTAACAAAGTGCCAATTTCAGAAGTCCAAAAATTGGTGTTTAAAAACCCTTTAACTATTTATATAGAAGAAATAGCTAGATACCTTAGTCCCAAACTTTGATTGCCCAATAGGTCGTATTGATACATTTACATCACAACGAAGAGAACCTTCTTGCATATTGCCATTGCTCACTCCCAAATACCGCACCAACCTCTGTATTTCTGCAGCATATTCTGCTGCTTCAATACCATTTCTCATATCAGGCTCAGAAACTATCTCAAGCAAAGGTACCCCTGCCCTATTAAGATCAACCTGTGATGAAACACCACTAACTTTAACAATCTTTGGTAATTATTCATGTCAATGAGTGGAGGATGAATGGAAATGACTATTAAATGTGTTTCAAAATAAGAATTATTCATCAAAGAAATATGTCAAAATTGATCCAGTACAAAGATTTGTCCAGCTGATCAAAAAAAAAAACAAAGATTTGTCCAGGTAAACATAAATTCAGTCTGTCAAATGGTACACAATGAAAGGGTTCCTTAAACTTGGATATAAAACATATAAAATAAACATAGTAAGGTTACGTTTGAATGAATTTCCCAATATTAATGTATACAAGAGAAGAAAATAAGAAAGTAATATAACTTAAATTTTTTCTTAAGTTAAAATTAATTAATAAACAGATTATTCTAGAACTTCTCTCTTAGTTTCATCACAAGTTGATTTCAAATTAAGGCAATATTTAACTTATAAATTAAGTTAAAAAATTCATTTTATCTTATTTCCCCCCTCTTATAAGTACTTACAAAGAAGATTTACCCAAACAGAAGCTAAATAAGATTGCAACTTGCAAACTGAAATAATGGTAAAGAAACAAAACCTGTGAGTAATTTCCATTCTCTGCATGTAGCAGCTTTCCTGCATCCTCTTCCATGTGAACCCTTGTAATGCCAAACCTCTTGTGACCCCCGCCAAACTCAACTGGAATATCCACATCAACAAAACCAGCTGAAGCAATTGGCACATCAAACTGAGAAATTTGATACCCTTTTGGAAGGTCGGGGTAGAAATACTGCTTCCTATCAAACTTGGAGTTGAAAGCCAAGTTGCAGTTAAGAGCAAGGCCCAACTTGACAGCAAACTCAATGACTTTGGAGTTCAAAACAGGCAAAGCACCAGGCAAGCCCATGCAAATGGGGCAAATGCTGCTGTTGGGTGGAGAACCATAATGGTAAGGGCAACCACAGAAGGCTTTGGTCAGAGTGGAGAGCTGAACATGTGTTTCAATGCCAATGATGGCTTCATAGTTTTTTGGAATTTTGTCAAGTTTTTTGGACTGGGTGCTGCTTGTTGAAACCTTGGTCTGAGGTTGCCGCGGTTGGGTGTCTGTTTGGGATTGTGTGGCTTTCGTCGTCAAATGATAAACCCCATTTCTTCGTCTGAGTAATGTTGTTGGATAAAGCAGAAAGGGGTGAACTTGAAGGCTTCTGAATATTGCAGAAGCCATTTCGGGAGTTATTAGAAAAGATGAAGTAGCAAAATAACCTTAGAAATCAAAATTCGCACCCACAAATGTTGTCCTGTTCTCAACAACGAAGAAAAATTGTGCTCAAAATTTGCATATTATTTTCCCAATCTGCTGGGTGCTCACCCACAGTGATGACTAATCTGCGTTCTTGGCCAAGGATGAATGAGGAAGACAACGATGGTGATAACCCAGTGTCAGCCTTAAACCCTTAAACGCATCGTTTAGAATAACAAAATTAATGTTTAAAAAAAAAAAAGTAAATACTAAAAATAAATTTCAAGAAAAAAAAAATAGGATGCAAAATATTTAGTAACTAAGGATAACCATCCATACTTAAAATATAAAAGAATGAATTAGTTTTTCAAAACAATGTTTTTATAGTAAATGCTTATGTTTCAAGTTTATGTAATTAATATTTTAACTTGTACGCTAGAATGATTAAGAGAAAACAAAAATTAAAACTATCACACTTTTCAAAATCCAAGTAAAAAAGGCACAAGGAATAAAACAACAGCTTGTTTCTTCTGCACCCAACATTTTTCTTCCTACACCACTAAATTTTTAGAGTACCAAAAACTAGGCTTGTCATATTTATTTGAAAAGATACCATTATGGTGCTTATAGATTTATGGAAATTGGGTTCTAGAATATTTATGGGTTGGTGAATATGGAATACATTTTTTTGGCTTATGAGTTGACAGATTTGGAATGCATTTTTTTTACTTACGGATTGGTGAATCTAAAACGTATTTTTTTACTTATGAACTGGTAGATTCATAATGTATTTTTTTTACTAATGGATTAATGGATCCGGAATGATTTTTTAACTTTTGATGTTTGGTTGTGGTTTTCAATAATTTGTTAAAATTTCATGGTAAGATGTTAATTTGTAGAAGTATGTACACTACCAAGAATTTGTTGAACTTCACTATTAATCAATTTTAAGACTTATTGAAAAGCATAAACATTTACATCCAATCACCAAAGTTTGGTATTCATATGTAGTTATGAGATTGTAATCGAATTCATAAATTAATAAGCGGTCAACCATGACTCATCCACCGGATTGTAGAATATTGAAGGGATGTAGAAGAAACACCCGAAGTATAATATTAAACTGGATGGATCATTGTTGACAACTTATAAAAATCATGTGACCCATTTGTATGATGTGCGTGTATGTATACAAACAATGACATGGACGATGGTGATTATTTATATATTTTATGTTTTTAGTTGCATTTTTGTTTTTTAATTTGATGAAGCTACACATTGTTTATATTATTATTTTAAAACGTGATGAAATTAGTTCTTACACAATCATGAGTGAATTTGTTCTTCTGCATTTATAATAGTCACAATATATGTGTACATATTAATTTATGAATTCGATTACAACCTCATAACTACATATGAAAACCAAGTTTTAGCGATTGCATAAGAATGTTTATGTTTTTATTTTCCAATGAGTCCTAAAATTGATTAGGAATGAAGTTTAACAAATACATTCCGATCCACCAATCCATAAGTCAAAAAAAATACATTCAATATCCACCTATCCATGAATTTCGCGAAACCCACATTCTGGAAACCTACCTATAAACTACCTTTTCAAATAAAAATAGCAAGATTAATTTTAGTATTTTAAAAAATCTTGGGGTGCAGGAAGAAAAATGTAGGGGTATAGAAAGAAACACCCAAAGAACAGTAGTTATATAAAAGTCGAACAATTTCATATAAAAAAATGGAAACAGTTCCAAGGGAAGTTCTATAAAACCAAAACTAATATGAATAAACAAAACTGATTTGTCTGCTTTTATTCTAAAACGATTCACTTTGCAAAAAGTTTTCAACAAACATTAATAGAAGAAAGAAACATTAATAGAAGAACTTAGTTACCTCAATTTTATTTTGGCACAACAGTTGAAGCTCCCATCAGCAATGGCGAAAATTGTGTAGGTTTTACATGGAAGAAAACATGCAAGCTATTGGGCCTTCTAGGCCCACGTGATCCATGGTAGTTTCTTTCTGCACTTCACTTATTTCTTTGTAACACTTAATATTTTTGAAATTTATCTTTTACATTAAACCAATTAAATCTACAAGTGATTAGTTTTGAAAATATTTATAAATATAAATAAATAATGTTCAGTTTCTGCTCATATTTCACACCTTCAATCTACTACACGTAATATCTGTATCTAAATTAAATTTTAATGAAAAATTATTAAAAAAGTAGAAATATAAACCAAGGAAAACTTGTATTTTTCTAATATTTAAAGTATTAACTACTACTAATATTAGTTATACAATCAATTAAAAACTATTTACTTAATTATTTATTATATTTTGAAAACAACAAAAGTTTATGATAAGAAAATAAGAAAATAACAGAAATTCTGTATGTTTTTATTTTCTCTGAATTTTAATTTTTTAATCATTTTAGTTTTTTTCTTTCTTATATTCTCAAACAACAAAATTTATGATAACAAGAGAAATTATGTTATCTTTTATCTCTTTCCATTTATATTCTCAATATTTTTTCTAACTACTCAAACGAAATTGAATCTCACAACATGCAAATATAAAACTGATGCTTAGTATAATTTATGATAACAATAACCTACTATAAACATAACATCTATCATTCAAACAGTACAATTTTAGCAACTATGCAACCAAACCCTAAATATTCTCCATATACAGAGAGAAAGGTCAACACTGAGATAAACTAATCACACATTCATAAAGAAAAATACTGCAGACTGTCAGAAGTAAGTTACAAACTTTCCTAATATTCAATTAAGTGAAGAATGAGAAGATTAAGACGCAGGCCTTGTGATGCTTTCATCCATTGTTAATAGAATTAGCTGCTCCTCAGTTGTTGCATTATCAATATCTGTGGAGAGATTTTGGCTGCTGAACTCAGTTGCATCAGAATATCTCACAGCATAACTTGACAAACCTGCATTTTGACTTTGAGGGTAATAAACAGAAGCTCCAGTAGTATCTTGATTCAGAATCACTTCACCTATGCTGTTTCCACCTTGGATTGATTGGAGTGATGTTAACCCATTATTCATGTTGATGCCAGAGTTGTAATTCTGGGGAACAAAAGCTGGATTTCCAGAAATTGTGATGGAAGATGAGTGAAAGTTGAATGGATGAATTTGATGATGATACTGCTGCATAATATTTCTCATGAACAGTGGAGAATTCTCAGCCATGCCCATGTTAGAAAAGGTTGCTAAAGGAGAATGTTGATGATGTGCCAAAGCTTCTTCTGCAGGAAAATGTTGCTCTCCTTTTGATCCCATGTTGCCTGTGAAACCAGGATGATGAAAATCTGTGAGTGAAGTAGAAGATTGCAGGTGGATTCTTTCAGGTTCTGTATTCCCTGAAGCCAACGCCATCTCCATCTCTTTCTTCTTTCTCAAATATTTTCTGTGTTTCTGCCAATCAAAAATTCACTTCAATCACAATAACTCAACCACTATGAAACTATAACATCAATTGAAGGTAGAAACTAACCTGCAGATGACTTGCAACGTGTCCTCTTTCCAAACCTGGAACGTTCATAGCTTCAAGAATTTTCTTGGGCACGGCATCTGAAAGAAAATAATCAAGCAATAAAAACAAAACTGTGAATACCACCAAAGAAAGAAATACAGATATTGAAGAACAGAGAGAAAGAATTGTGGAAGAGTCATACCTTCCCCTCCAGCTTTGTCCATGGCAATGAGAAACAACTCATGCAGTTCTGTTGACCATACTATGCGCTTCTTCTTTCTTGAGGGTGGATTAGCATTCTTTGATTCACCAACATCAAAATCAACAACAGATGAAGCAAATTCAGAATTATCACTCTTCACTCTTCTTCTGTCATCATCTTTCTGGCTACCAATATCTTTTTGCTTCGTATCCTCACTCGTGCTGCTCTTCAGAACATATGCCCACATATTCACGATCCTTTTCTCCTCCAAGGGTTTGTTCCAATAATCACAAGCTCCAACTTCAATGGCCTTCATCACGGAAGCATTATTATTATCCGTGGACATCACTGCAAATTACAAAACACTTCATTAAAATTATTCTTTATGAATGAAAACTTGAGTGAAAATATAAACAAGTGTTACATACAGACGAGAGGAACATTGATTTGTTCTTGTTTGACGAATTGCAGGAATTCGTAGCCATCCATCAATGGCATGTGAACCTCAATGAGTATGAGATGAATGAGCTCCTTTCTTTCCCGCAAAAAATTGGCAGCAGGCAGAGATTCAGAGCATGGTATAACTGCACAAAACTCAAAAACAAACGTCAACATAACAAAAAAGAATGAATCTTTCTTTTTCAGAAATAGTTATGAGTAGAATATTACCTTGATAAGAAGAGTGGGTGCATGCTTTGGTGATGTATTCAAGAACACTGAGGTCACTGTCAATGACAAGAACATTAAGCATTGGTGAGACTGGAAGTGTGTGCTGAGTGGCGATTGCAGGAGAAGAAATTTGGGCCATGGCTTCACACTGTAACCTTAGAATAACCTTACAATGGAGAATGGAGAATGCAGAGAACAGAGAGAATGCAGAGAAGAAAGCAACTGAAAGAAACAGGTTTTGGTGGGTAATTTATAATTCAAATTCACTTAATTTTTTTATTTTTCAAAATATAATAAATAATTGAGTAAGTGTGGTGATATATTATCTTTAACACTACAAACTTACCATTCACACCTTAATAAATTAATATTTATTGATTTTAATTTTATTTAACATGGTACCTAACTACTCTAGTTACTTTTAGTTTTTTTTTTCTGTTTTTTTTCATCCATAATGTTTTTATTTATTTAATTATTTTCATTTTTTACATAATTATTATATACTGTTATAGATTATAGGTTATACATAAATACAAATTTATAAAATATAGAATGCCAATTTTAAAAATAAAATGAAAAAAAAAATTCTAATTCGGTTAATTTAATAAATGCCGAAACTGATATTCAAAAACTTTATAATTAAAGTAATACAGAACCTTTTTAAGAAACTGAATTAAGTTACCAACTTTCAAATTCTAAAAAAATTAGTGATTGGTTGGTTTCCCAAATTACTTCATTGAAAAACAAATTAATTCTATCATATTACTATAAACTTTGCTACCTAATTAAATACTAATTTATAAACTATTTATCAATAATAGAAACTAATTTAGAAATTAATAATTTTTTTAGTTCCAATTAAGTAAATATAACAACTAATTATTTTTAATCTCTAAAATTAGTTTCTATTTAATGATTTTTTAATAGTATTAAGTTATTAAAAAATAAATTTATAAATGAATTAAGGTTTATATTTATATAACTAAAAGTCTTTATAAAGTTATATATAACTATAAATAATTAAAATATTAAAATTTAATTTAGATAAAAAAAATTCTACGTAGTAAAATTTAGAGGAATAATAAATATGTTAATAAATTTAGAGGAATGGACAGTTAATATTTTGGAAGATTTGATGTTGAGTAATGTACTTGGTTTCCTGAAATAGTTGAAAAACTGAAATATGATTAATTATTAATTTTCTAACTGAAAAAACATTCTTGATTTAAACATTGGGCAAAGCTGTTTGTTAATTTGATACTATAAAAAGGAAAAATTACCATTAATATATTTTCCTGTGTTTTGATAACCATATATTAAATGTAGTTATATAGATAAGTTACTAATTTAAATGTTTTGATACTATGTTTGAATAAACCTTCTTATTATTTCATATAAAACAAACTTGTTATGTATATGTTGGTTTTGATAATTTTTCTTGAATTAGTCTTGAAATTTATTTTGATGCATTCTATGAAACAAAGTTGTTCTCCATACTTGATTTTTATTAATAAATACAATCAATGTATTAATATAAATTTTATTAAATTTAAATAACACACCAAAGTTTATTTTTCACATTTTCTTTTAAGTCTAGTCATATAGAACTCACCTAACATATATATAATGTTATTTCCAAAAGTTTTAAAGCATAAAATGTTAATTCTAAAGTAAAATTTTGAACTGTGGTCCAAATTATAAAATAGAACCTGCATTAGAATTTCTCATTTTATAAAATGTTAATTCAAATAATTTTATTTGAGAGAATTGATTAAGTTATGATTTGAAGCTTCTTTGGAAAGATTAGGTATAACTCTTGATTTTGGATCTCATTAAAAGAGGAAATATATTATCAAATCTTGATTAGTTCAGTGAATTTTAAATCGCTTAGAATACTTGTTAAATTTACCAATAAGATTAGAACATGTCCAAATTGAGAACTGAAGCAATCAAAATATTTTCTTAATTTTTCTCCTCAATTGACTGAATCAACGAAATAATTTTATTTCAAAATAATATCTTTAATTTATTTTAATAAAATAAAAATGATTGAAATTTTTTAAAGAGATTATTTGATGATGTGAGATATAATGTGTTTTAATGACGATAAATTGTGAATAGTGTGATTGATTATAAGTCATTAAGTTTTTAATGTGATTGATTGATCATTGTGTTTGTGCATTGATTATTGATTATAATTATGATGTTTTAATACTTGTCAATCATCATTATCATGGAAATATTATCTATATGTGATCTAAATATTAAATCAAGAGATTAATTAAGAAACATCCAAACAAAATATCATAGCGTGAATAATCAATTCATATAGTTAGTTGAAAGTGAGAATTACCAATTCTCAAGAAGAAGTGTAAACATTTCTAGCGTATTTCTTTTTAGTATAGTCTTGAATTTAAACATTGCATATATTCATTATATTATATGTGGATGTTTGTTATGTCTTGTTAGTAGTAATGGTTGCATTTATTTATATATAAAATATATTTATATTTAATTAAAATATTAGTTTATATCTATTTAGTTGCGTTATGATTTTAATTTTACTATGATTTTTTTTGTTTAATTAAATTTCAAATTCCTGTATTTTTAATTGATATCTATTAAAATATATTTGATTTATTGAGTACTTAATTTTTTTTTATATTTTTCAATTAACTTTTGTTGTTTAATTTTTTTATTAATGGAATGATGTGACGGTTAGCTTGGTGACATGATTGTGTTTTACTTATCTCCACATGCTAAAAAAGTTGAGATTTGTTGGTTACATCATGGTTAATGTAAAACAACAAATAACTTTTATAACTTTCATTGAAAATGATAATAAAATTGTAATACTCCTAATGACTTCCACATCATCACCTACGACGACTAAAGGATTATAGTTGTCGATATAGATGATGAAAGTCGTCATTCTCCTGATTGCTTCTATATGTCATCACCTACAACGGTCACAAGATCATCATCGATGAAAGTCGTCATTCTCCTGATTGCTTCTATATGTCATCACCTACAACGGTCACAAGATCATCATCGTAGTCACCATATAAGTGACAACGACAATACCTTGTTAGCCAACACATTTCAATTAAAGTAATAAAATTTAATTTGTCGTTTTACACTAACTACAATATCATTTTATATTAATTATAAAATCTTATATTTCATAAATTATGCATGACAATCACGTCACCTAATTAAAAAGAAAAATTAAATGAGAGAAACTCAATTAAAAAATATAAAAGTTGATTACTTGTGAAACAAAAAAAACTAATAAGAAATCAATTGAAAATATTTAAATTTATGAGAGACTTGAAACTTAATTAAATCTATTTTTTTATGAGAAATTAAATTATGATAATGTATAAGGAAGTCTAAGAACTTTTTAAGATTTTGTATACATGTATAAATGGTTTTGGAGTTGATTTTAACTTCAACAACTTGTTCACAAAGTAAACTGTGGTCTGTGAACATGAATTTTCACAAAGTTAAGCTTCAACAACTTGCTCCCCATCAACATATAAAACAGAAGAAAAAGGGCAGATCCCAAGTCTAAGTCTAGATACTGGATACACTTGCATAAGGAAGAGAGACACACCTAATAAGATAGCTTCTAATATCATCTTTAAAAAAAGTTCAATATCATTAAACCAACTTCTTCTTAAGCAATGAGTTGATATGGTATTTGTTTTTTCTATCATGGGTTAGTTGGGAACTTTCTAGAGGAAAATTGTTTGGCTGATTCTCCCTTGCACCCTTGAAATTTCTGGTCACCCCTCTTCATTCCACAATAGACTTTTCAAAATATAAAAATTACATTTTGAAAAGTCCATTCCAGCACAAGAAATTCATGGGATGTAAGAAGTTGAATCCAAATTGTTTTGACTGCATTAGGCTCACAGAGAAAGAGATTGTTTGGTTTGCAAGACAAGTGAACGGAAGATATAGGTAATATGCTGTTTTGAATTTATACACATTAACAAACGGGAAGAGAGAGTCATGTTAAAAAGAAGTGTTCAGAGTTAAAATTTCATGTTATGGAGTTACCATAATTCAAAAATTAAGAAATTTATACAGATTCTTTCTTTCATTTCCTGCGAACAGAACACACTTGAAAGAAAATGAACAGATACCAAAACTACAATATCCACTCAAATCTCCAAACGGTTTCTTTCATTCCTAAGAGTCAACTTCAGTCCAAAACGAAGAGGTGCAAAATACAAATGCACATCCAACCTTAGCACAGTTAAATTACAATGCTGGAACAATAAGTGAGGAGAAACTATGCCTTTCCTTTCCCGGACTGAATAGATTGAATCCTTTGTTGCAATTTTAGTATCTGCAAGAATGACAAAAGAAACAGGAGATCAGTCATTTATAGGAATCCTTTACCAATGCATGAAATTGGATCACTACATAATAAGTAGACCATAACACATATCCATAATATACCGTAATTTTTGTTCTCTTTCACAAGCAAAGATTTTATCAACCAAAACAGTGCACATGAGCACTTTATTTAATTTTAATTTATTGGGCAGGATCTAGAAGTAACAGAGTTGGAAATAAGACTCCCTTAGATAAGAGGGAGAATCTGCAAAATGATATTAGGCAGTGGAATATTTGGTCTCTAGGATCCAGCAAATATTATTCTGTAATTCTTTTCCAGAAGTTCTTTTTACACACTAAGAATTGTATCTAGTTTCGGAACTAATTTAATATTTATCATATAACATAGTAACAATTAACATATATAATTAACCAGTTTTTCATTTATTCCTTACAGTCATATAGTAATAAGTAAATGTTAGTTATAAGACTACAAACCTATGAATTTTCAATTTATCTAAATTCGATGTGAATAATCATGAACATGACATCACATAGTTACCAATTTTAATTTATGACTTCTGTATTTCATAAAAACTTATTCCTGGAGTAATTTGATAATTTCCCTAGTAATAATTACATTTTTAAAATAAAACAAATTTTGAAATTTGGATATTGAAATGACAAGCAATTTAGCTGCATGAAATATCTGATGCAATGACAAAAAACATGTGAAAGCCTAGATCAAAGATAAAAAAAAGGAAGAAAGTGTTACAAACCGTATCTTTCTTGCTATTTTGTTTCTCGTCCAAATCTTGAACAGTGGCATCAAGCCGCTTCCTGTCACACAGAGACAATTACATTTGTGATAACAATAAATAAAATTATAAAATCCTTAAGAAACGAAAACCGGCTCAACAATAAAATGAAAAGGATGGCAAAAAAAACAAACAAGCCAGCAACAATGAATAGTATTAGAAATAAGGGGAAGAGAGGACATAGAGGATAAGTTCAGGACAAGGTAATGCATCTATCCATGTCATAAAATATTTGGTAATGTATTTGTGCATGTTTGCTGCCTGCCTAATACAAGCCTACTCTTTTGTTTGCGCATGGAACCAGCTGCGTAAAGAGGTGTAATAAAACAAAAAATAGGCTGAATGTTCAAAGTACACTATTTGTGCCTAGATATTCCAAGCACAGCCCACTAATAGTATTTCATTCCAGTATAGCCTTGAATTTAGACATAGAATACGTTGTGACAATTCTAGTCAAAAAGCTATGAAGTGACAAAGATATACTTTTCAAACTGGAAAAGTAATGTTAAGGAATCTACAATCTAGAAGTGTCGGGATGGAAATTTCATGTCAATGGAGGTTAGAAGCCTTTGATCAAAGTTCTTAATTCAGTGGATTCAGAAGAAAAAACAGCCATGGGGTTCATTTGGAAAGGAATACATCAGGAAAAAGACAAGATACAAAAGGTAAACTACTATTGTCCAAAGGTTAATGTTCAATATCAAAGTTTTGTTTTGGAAACTAATTCAATTTTTCCCATTCCTCAGCTATAATTCATTAATGAAAGATGAGACAATCAACTACACAGGCCATTGTAGTTGTGGGTTATAATTACCTAAAGACTGCTTTAAATATAGTCCTAGTTTAAAAGCTGATTTTGAAATAAATTGATCAAGTGAGGACTTTATGATTTCCTACAAATGATGGTTGGAAATATGGAAGAAATAAGTAAGATTTCAAAAGTCATGCGAAGATTTTTAGTAGTCATTGTAGAAACAAAACTCAAGCACAATGGTATCACATAACAATGAACATCTAGAGCTGCAAAAGTTTGCTATCCATGTATAAAGCTTGACATGCAGTTCCACAATTTCTGAAGGTAGTTGGAGTGCCTTTAGGACGGTAAAATTGATATTTATGATGTATTATGTTCTTAAAATTAGTTAGTACCTATTATGCGCTAATTAAGTTTGCAACTATATTCTAATGTTGGAACTCCATTTGGACAGCCTTCCCCTTGGATGCCCTTTACAATAAAACCCAGATAGAAGAACATACAATGATAAAAAATACTAGGAGAAGTGCTTATTGTTTCCACTTCCTAGTACCCTAAAATCCACCTCTTACAATTATTCAACAGCAGCCTACTTTTAGTCTGTTACCATTACCTATCCTTGATGTTAATAGATTCATATAAAATAGCAGATGCCTCAACTTTACCTTCTTTTTTTCAAACTTACAAAAGTCAAGTCTATGGACTGGACACCAATTAGTTCATTGATTCCCCATTATACAACCACAGATAATAATCATATCAATTGGAAAACAATAATAGAACTCGAAAACCATTCCATTTTCATCTCACGTAGTTTCCAAGTAACAGCAAAGTGTTAACTGGTATCCCTCGGGAATAACTAGGTCACTTTTCATCTCACAATAAGAGGCATACAATAGCAACATATTTTAACTAAACGAGGAAACACAACCATGTTATTATGATAACCTAATCATGTGAATTGAAACCACAATTAATAAACCCTAATACCCATAAAAATAGGAGGGAGGAAAACACAAGCTTACAATTCAGCGGAGATGTATTCGATTCTTTTGCGGACATTTGCATTGGCTTCAGCCAAATCTTGCTTAACAAGTACTGGCCCAATCAACTTATAAACATTTGCGTCTTCTTTCAACAAATCAAGTTCCTTATTAAAACAAACACAATCGGTGAACACACAAACAGAGCAGGAAGAGCCAGAGGAAACACCGTGCATAAACAACAAATAAAAAGAATATGATTTTATTTGAGCAAGATAAAAAGGGTACCTTAAGGACGAGCTCGTTCTCGCCAAGCTGGATCGTGTACTTCTTTCTCATTTGGTGATTCTTCGCAATATCTGCAAAGAAGAATTGATTGCAGGAATTAGAACAGTGAAAACAAATAGAAAAGGTAATAGATAGGGAAAATAGCGAGCGTGCCCTTTTGAATCTTGCTGAGATCATTGGCTTTGTTCTCCAAGTCGCGTTGAAGATCTCTGAGGTTGGACGAACTCATGTTTCCGACCTTCTTCGTTCGGTGGCAGTCGCAAAACACCAATGGCTACTGCTTTTCTTCTTCTTCTTCTTCTTCTTCTTCTTCTTCTTCTTCTTCTTCTTCTTCTTCTTCTTCTCGTTGGGTCGGCCCAATACTATAAAAAGATCAGCCCAATAACTCTCACTCAATTCTATAATTGCTATTTCTTTCTGCACCCCATAATTATAATTTTCATGTGCACCTCGTTACGTGGTTAAAAGATCAAATTACCCTACATACGTCATCAGCCCAATATATATTGAAGATTGAAGAAAGTATTTTAAATTACACAATTTATAAAGTTTTTTTTCCATAAAAATAATTTTATTATTTTATATTATATTTATTTTTTATTAAAAATATGATTTTCAAATTATGTAATTTAAAATATATATATATATAATTTTTTTATAAATTACATAATTCAAAAGTTAAAAAAAAAATATATTACACAATATAAAGTCATTAATATCTGAATTGTATACTTTGAAAACTTTTTACATACAAAACATTAACTTTCGAATGGTGCAGTCATAAGTCAAAAATAATTTTCAAACTGGATAATTAGAAAATAAATAAAAAATATGAAAATGTGTGTGTAATTTGGTAAGAGTGGTTATTTTAGAGAAGATAAAAATTATTTATTTTTTAAAATAAAAAATATTTTTTTACGTTGAATAAATTGAATGTGTGTCATTAGAATATTAAGGAATCTAGGAGAGTTACTTCGTAAATTAAAAAATGTGGCTTTTATGTGTCATATTATCATCAAGTCATTTATAATTTTTAATTCTTCATTACGTA
The DNA here is from genome assembly GCF_051622355.1 of Phaseolus vulgaris. Classification (NCBI taxonomy): domain Eukaryota; kingdom Viridiplantae; phylum Streptophyta; class Magnoliopsida; order Fabales; family Fabaceae; genus Phaseolus; species Phaseolus vulgaris. The sequence goes on along the minus strand of NC_143499.1, from coordinate 49,232,484 downwards.
ATTAATATTTTTATATTTTGTAATTTATACATAATTTTATGTAATAATATTTGCAATTGTTAGTAGTATTGGGATCAACTTCTTCACTTTTAAGGAAACAACTAAAAAAAAAGTAAACAACAACTTCAAGTATCGTGATAAAATGTTATAACATAAGTGTCATTTTAAACAATAATTGTTTACTTTAAGCAACTTTTAAGTATATTTTGTTGGAAATGTTCTGAGACTTTTTCTTTCTTCTAAAAACTTTAGTATTATACTCTAATATCAATTGTCTCACATTAATCATAGTTAATATCTAACTTTTTTATATTTACAATTATTTATGATAATAATATGAATATGTTTGTATTTTACAATAAAAAAAGTGTGTTAAATTAATTCAATAGAACTTTAGATAAATTAAATAGCAATATTATAATTATTTATCACAAAAAGCAAAAAAAAATATAAATCGTATAATGACATCATTAAAATTAATATCTTGTTTACAAAAACATAAAACATATCTAAATATAATAAATCAATATAGTTAAATTTTAATATATATTTTTCTCTTCTTACTATAGAGACACGGTTTAGAATATTCGTGTTTTATAGTTTTTTTTTCAGTGAGAAAAAATAAAAATCCATTTTTTTATGAAAAAGTTGACTCTGCTTATTTTTTAAAATTTCCAAACTTTATAGTTAATAACATCAATGAAAAACTTATTTTTATTTGGAATTTATGAATCACACTAGTCAATAATTCAAAATTAATAAACATTAAAATTTATTGATAATGTTTTTATTTATTTTTTTGATAATGGTGTAAAGTGTTTTCAAAATTTTATTGTCTTCACATCATTTACACTAAATTAACAATAATGTGTACAAAACAACAAACTAACTGGTTTAATATTTTTATTAATATATATATATATATATAATTTACAATTGGCTTATGTTAAAGAGTAAAAAAACATCACAATTTTGTACAAAAGATTGTTTATTTTACATTGAATTATTAAATTATGAATTTACATGTCTATGCTATTACATAGTGGGAGATTCTTCCCTTGGATAATATTAGGTCACTTCAGCCAAAAAATTTAAAAACTGAATGAAATCATGCTTAATGATATGATTAAAAGTAATATCACTAGAAAATTCATAATTTGGTCAAAATAAATATTTGTCTTAAACATCTACATACATTGCACTTCCCTTCAAGTCATATCACACTTTTTTATGAATTTACGTTCACAACAAATCATAAACTTTTTAAGCCAATATAATTTTATAGGTTCAAAATATAAATCACAATGATTAATGATCTTTAATCGGATTATTAAAATTTGAACTTTAAATAACGTAACATGCATCTTTAGAATATTAAATAATAAATTTTAAAGCTAATGCTAGATTAATAATTTTTTTAAAAAAATTAATGTAACTTTTTTCTAGATTATCAAAATATTAATAATTAAATTTTAAATTTAACGTAATGTCCTTAATTTTAGTTGATATGATATATATATATATATATATATATATATATATATATATATATATATCAACTCGTATATAAAACAACATATTTATACGTGATCCAATTCAAAATAACCTCATAAATTCAATAACTTTTTATTGAAATATATTTTAAGTAACTATAATATTATATTGACTTTAAATCTAAGTTTGTAACTCGTAAATTTCCACTCCCTTGTATAATATAAAATATCATTAGTTGATTTTAAGACAAATTCTTATTAAAAGATTACATTGAAATATTCACCTACCACATGTCATTTCACAATTTAAATACCACACCAAAGTTTGTTTTTCATATATTGTTAAAATATTACATTGAAATATTCACCTACCAATTTCATTTGGCAATTTAATCACCACACCAAAAGTTTACTTTTCATATATCGTTACTTTTAATACAGTCATATAACACTAACCCAGCATTCATTCGCAAAAGCTTTCAAACATGAAATGAAATGCTAACAAAAGTTCAGTTTTACTTCAAAATAAAATTTGGAACTCTAGTCCAAAATTATATATAAAATGTACTTGTATACAAAATTATTTCATAAAATGTTAATTCAAATAGTTTATTTATCGCATGCAAAGTTATCACAGAAAATAAGTTTGGATCATACTTAGAAACTAAAATATAATTAAGAAAGGAAATGAGTTCCTTTACCTTTAGTTACATGCACATTAGTGAAACTATGATCATAAAAAAGAGATAATAATACCAAAAACTTTTAATTTTATTCTTTTTTGCAAATTTTAATCTTTTATGCATACTTAAAATTTTAAAATTCTAAACAACAATTTCTTAATTTTATAACAGGGAGTCTTTAATTTTAATGTGAGATTAATATATTTAAATCTAGTGTGTCCTGGTACGGTTAATATAGTTTTACAATACTTAGAAGTCGAAATCAATAATAGTTTAAACATATCTTTCTCCCTTAACTCATTGATACGTTTTTTAAAGATAACACCACTACAAAACATCGACCTCTAAAACAAATAATACCTCCAATATAACGCTCAACGGAGTTGAAATCGAAACATTATTACCGTTTATGAGAATTTCTCATAATCTCGCCTGGAAACTATTATTTTAGTACAAGAACAGAAGAATAATAACAAGAGATTTGAGATCTTGATATTATCTGAACTGAAGTCGAAACGTGTTTTATAAGATTTATGCATTAGTGATTTGAAAGTTGGCTTTAAGAAATTGAGAAATAAAAAGAAAAATAGCAGAGAAAGGTGACAGAAGTGAAGGAAAAAAAAGAAGAAAAAAGAAAGTGAGATGATATTTGTGTGGAAAAGGAAAGAGAAAAATCAAGTCCCAGAAATAAATATCTTGTTCCTTGCATTCCTATGACGTGGTCGGAATTCACTTATAGATATTTTCTACTAAAATATCACACCACCTCAGTGTTCCCCACGTTGACTCCATTCCCCTTCCTTTTCACCCTTCTCTTCTCTTTAAACTACCAATTTGCCACTGCTCTCACCTCTCATATACCACTCAAATACTGACACATGGACACTAAAAAATACATATAATTTTTAAAACATAAAATACGAGAACATAAATATATATATAATAATAATTTTTTAATTTTTTTTTATTAATTCAAAAGAATTTATTTCATATTTTTTTAATAAAAATAAAAATTTATATAATAAATTTGAGTTTTTTTAAAAATAATGCATTTTTTCTTCTTAAAATTATGTTATAATTTATGGTATAATTTTAAAAAATTCAATAATATTATGAATTAGAAACTTACCAATAAATATCTAGAGTGTCGATAATATTTTCTATACATTATTTAAGAAACGTTTCCATAACATCTCCTTCATAACAAACTCGTAATTCTTCCCTCTCACGGGGGCATTTCCGTCACATAATTCCACCAACTTTAACGTTGTCAGAAGAGCAAGAGAGAGAAAAGAAAGAGAGATTGTTGTTGTTTTTCATTGTTGCAGTTGGAGAAGAAGAAGAAGAAGACATGGCTATGGCAAAAGAGAAAGCGGAAGATGAAGAGAAGGTTCAGACCTGTGGGAAGAGGTTGAAATGCACGAGGAATGATGAAGATGATGATGGTGTTGAAGCTGTTGAGGAGGAAGATAGTGAGCTTCTTCTGAAGCCAGGGATTTTCTTCTATCCGACAACCCCAACATCCTTTGTTGTCTCTGATGCTCTTGAACCCGATTTTCCCGTCATATATGTCAACAAGATTTTTGAAATCTCCACTGGGTATCGTGCTGACGAGGCCCTCGGTCGCAACTGGTTAGAATTTTCTTCCATTTCTCTCTCTTTTGTTCAAATTCCGACCAGTTTTGCTCTTTTGTGCATTTCACTCTGAAATTTACTTGGTTGGGTTGAATTCAACTTCCTCAAACTAGAACCCCTCTTCTGGGTCTCTCGGATTGTTCTGTTCCTTCAGATCTATGCTTAAGCTGAGATTTTTTTTATGTGTTCCATTGTGCCATCTAGTTAAGAGATGGGATTCCACTGTGTCAAAATTCATAATTCAGAAACATCTGGTGACTTCTGCAAACTACATTTCACTGAATTGTGAAGTATGATTTGTAGGATTAGTAGTGTTTTTCCCTCTGTTTCGCATTTTTTCAGCAATTTTTCATTGGCTGTGATTAGCTCTTCCGTTAAACTTCTTGTTTCTGTGCTTTTATTATCTCTCAAGCTGGAGTATTTTTTTTTCTTCTTTTTACTCTTTTTTCGTGCATCCTTTTGGAACCCTTGTTTTTGCCTTTTTACAATATGCTTTATGAAAGTTACGATCGGCTGATACTTCTGTTTTTCTTGTTAGTGTCATAATATTATTGCTGGTATGAATTTTCAGCGAAACAAATGTAGTAGGACATGCATGTGTGGTTAAAATAATTTGAAAAATGTGTATTATCAACGGTTAGTGAGGGATAACTTTCTTGTTTTGTTTTAAGAGTTTTTGGTGTCTCTGATTTGAATCTGGTTTAGTTTTGGTTCCCAAATTAGAAGTGATTTTTTCGGCTCCCTAATTTGAAAAAAGTCCACATTTAGTCCTTAAGATTTATTTTTTGTGATCATCTTAGACCCCTGGTAAGGACTAAAAGAGGGTTGTGGGACTAAAGAAATAACTTTTTAATTTGGATGACCAAAAACACTTTATCAAATTTAAGGACATGAAAAATATCTAATTCTTAAGAAAATGGGTACATAGAATATTATGATGTAATATCATCAGTTTGAGACTGTGCTTCAACTAACTTTGAGAAAGATTTTGATTGAGGATATTGATTTAAAATGTTATTTTTAGGTTGTCAACAGTAGGGAAGCTAGCCAGTTAAGCTTAAGAGTTTGTTTTCTTGTAAATCCTTCTTGCAGTTCCTTACTCAATCCCCTAATAGAAACAATTTGTTTTGAAACTTTTGGTTTTTAATGTACCAAATGGCATCGTGCAATCCCTAATGGGATAAGATTTTGTTATATACTGATTAGAGTTATCACTACTAGAAAATTATTAAATAAAAACTAATTTTAAAGACTAAAAATAATTAGTTGCTATATTGACTAAATTAGATACTATTTTAGAGAGTAAAAAAATTATTGGTTTCTAAATTAGTTTCTATTATTGATAAATAGTTTCTAAATTGATGTTCAATAATTGCTTTGAAATTTCTTTTGTTTCAGTCGGTTCTTACAGTATAGAGATCCTCGAGCTCAGAGGCGACACCCTTTGGTGGATCCTGTTGTTGTGTCTGAGATCAGAAGATGTCTTGAGGAAGGTGTGGAGTTCCAAGGTGAACTTCTGAATTTCAGAAAGGATGGCACACCTTTGGTGAACAGATTAAGACTTGCACCAATTCATGACGATGATGGGACCGTGACACACGTAATAGGTATCCAACTCTTTTCTGAGGCAAATATAGATCTGAACCGAGTCTCATATCCAGTGTTCAAAGAGACTTGCAATCAAGAGTTTGACAAGAATGGTGAATATTCTCCAAAGAGTGGACAGTGTTTGTACAGCCAGCAGCAAGAGATGTGCGGCATTCTGCAGCTTTCCGACGAAGTATTGGCTCACAACATTTTGTCACGCTTGACACCAAGAGATGTTGCATCCATTGGGTCTGTATGTAGGAGAATACGTCAATTAACGAAGAATGAGCATGTCAGGAAGATGGTATGTCAAAATGCGTGGGGCAAAGAAGTGACCGGCACATTGGAGCTGATGACCAAGAAGCTAGGATGGGGTCGTCTGACTCGCGAACTCACCACCCTTGAGGCTGTTTGTTGGAGAAAAATGACAGTTGGAGGCGCAGTGGAGCCTTCACGCTGCAATTTCAGTGCTTGTGCTGCAGGAAACCGGCTGGTGTTGTTTGGAGGTGAAGGAGTGGACATGCAGCCTATGGATGACACTTTTGTTCTAAATCTCGATGCGAAAAATCCAGAATGGCGCCGGGTTATTGTGAAATCATCCCCACCAGGAAGGTGGGGCCACACACTCTCGTGCTTAAACGGTTCTTGGTTGGTGGTTTTTGGTGGCTGTGGGAGGCAAGGACTGCTCAATGATGTCTTTGTGCTTGATTTGGATGCTCAACAGCCAACATGGAGGGAAGTATGTGGTGGAACACCACCACTTCCTAGATCATGGCATAGTTCTTGCACAATTGAAGGGTCAAAATTGGTGGTCTCAGGTGGGTGCACAGATGCAGGTGTACTTCTCAGTGACACGTATTTGCTGGATCTGACAATAGATAATCCAACATGGAGAGAAATTCCAACATCATGGGCTCCACCATCTCGGTTGGGGCACTCACTCTCAGTCTATGGGAGGACAAAGCTTCTGATGTTTGGTGGACTTGCCAAGAGTGGACACTTGCGGCTAAGATCAGGTGAGGCTTACACAATTGACTTAGAAGATGAAGAACCACAGTGGAGGCAACTAGAGTATAGTGCATTCACAGGATTAGCAAGTCAAAGTGGTGTTGTTCCTCCTCCTAGGCTGGACCATGTTGCTGTGAGCATGCCTTGTGGGAGGATCATTATATTTGGAGGTTCCATTGCAGGTCTTCACTCACCATCTCAGCTCTTTCTCTTGGACCCTTCTGAGGAGAAACCATCTTGGAGAATCCTCAATGTTCCAGGGCAACCACCTAAGTTTGCTTGGGGTCATAGCACTTGTGTGGTTGGAGGGACTAGGGTGCTGGTGTTGGGAGGACACACTGGAGAGGAATGGATACTGAATGAGTTGCATGAGTTGTGCCTGGCAAGTCTGTGAAGGGCATAAAACCAGACCCTCTTCTCTCTCAATCTCAACACAAGATTTTGGTTGCAAAAATGGGTTTTGTTTAGCAGTTTGGTTTTGTATATCAACTATATTATATATATGATTGTTATATGACATGACGTGTGTATTACCAGTGTTCTTTGAACTATATTATATGCTCCTCTACCCTCTATAACTATCACACTAGGAAACAAACTTCTGTACATCATCATCACAGAGTTTTTGCCTCTTGTACCATCCCTCCTTTTTCTTTTACAATAGTTTTGTTAATAATTAATTCTTTTATTATTATTATTATTATTATTATTATTTCTTTACATCAACTCTCATACAACCAATATAATATAGGAAGGAAAAAAAGAAGAAATTGAAGGAATATAAGTATGAGGATTGAAAGTTAATAAATCCTTAATTAAATGGGGTTTTGGAGTTATTATAAGTCTTCTTAGTTCTTTCTACGGATAAAAAAAAGTAGATAAATGCTTAACCAATGCTACTAAAATTATAACTATGATTATCCATTTATGAATGTTGGATGTTGTGTTCAGAAGTAAACTAGTCATATTATGAGTTTCATTTGATATCTAATTTTAAGAAATTAAATTACTTTCATGTGTTTAGGAGTATCTGGAGTTGAAAAAAACTGCAGGGCCAACGTGCAGTTTCAAATTCGAAGTGTGTAATTTTTCAAATTATGATTTTATAGTTTAGAGTGTAAGATTTTTTTTAAAAGAATGTGATTAACGCAGTCAAATTTTCAACTGCAGAGAACCCGACTCTATCTTTTACACGTTATTGATTATTTTTTTTCTAAAATTCACTCGAAATTTTCAATTAAACCATAATTAAACGTACGGTTTATAATAAAGTCGAGTGGAAATAAATAATTCAACAGCACCAATGAAAATGTGAATGATTTTATTAAAAAGTATTTAACCTAAGATCTCTTTTAATAACTTTCTCCGACTTTTTTCATTTTCTTATTTTTGTAAGGACCAAAATTCATGAACAGATGGTTGCAAATATCTATTAATAATTTCTATTTCAAGTAATGATTGGAATATATAGAAAAGAATGAAAATTAAGTGACTAATAAAATGGAGAAGTCCTTCTAACATAATCTATATGGTCGTAAAATCCAAACATCTTTAACAACTCGTAAGTTACATAAAATCACAACATAGAACTTTATACACTGTGGTCTGTGGGTCAAAAGAATAATACGCAAGTACGAATTCCACTTCTTGCCATAACCGTGGACTTTTGTGTTCGTGCTTGATTAAAAAATAGTAAGAACTACAAAATCTATAACAAATCTCACAACATCTGTTGCAAACTCTGGGATCCCATTATTTCCAAGCCACCGAGTCAATATCATCCCTAGCTTGCTTGTATAATTCAAGCCTTTTGGCTATTTGATTTCTCCTTTCCATAAGGGAAGGATCTTCATCCAACATAGCACTTAATTTTTCCTTCTGCAAAACAGCTTCTGTAATCAGTTACAATGTTGCTTTCGACAAAATTGCAATATAAATGGTTGCTTTCATCAAATTGCAATATACACGTTGCAACAAACAAATAAAACAAGTCCCCAGTATTGTGCCTATCTTGCTTAAACAATCGTTGACAAATCACAAGGGAAGTAGCCAGCATTCTATTGTCCTTTTCCCCTAAAACCTTTGTTAACTTGCTCATATGAGCTGGCATATGCAACAACAGATATCCTTTACAACAGAGTTGCATAGCTGTGTTATACATGATTTCATGATGTCTAAATTGCAATTTTAATCATTTTTATTCTTGACCTACTAATTCTCACTTTTGCATACCTTTTATTTATTTACATTCAGTTGAACTATAAACCTAACATTCATTTAACAAACCATCAAAAATAATTTAATTAATTAAAACATAACAATACAAAAAATGAAGATTAGACCCAAATTTCGGATTTTTTTTAAAAAAAGACCAACATTGTAATTTAACCCGATTAAAATACAAAGACACAGGGAGCCTAACTAACAGACTGTCCCAATCTTGATCATCCCCAAATTCAAAGCCAATATCTTCTCGCGTCTATATTTTTACAATTTCAAAAAACTTAATGCAACAGTATACTTCATAATATTGACAAAAAATATTCATTTCGTAAGCTTATACTTGGACCAGGTTCATTAAGTTTTCCATGGAAATAAGCGGCATGGCATTGTAATTATAACATATTTAAGGAATGCGAGAAAATTGAATCTAAGATGGGAAAAATTTAGCCCGAAGATAAAATCATACCTCCTTCCTCCCTACTTGAACGTAAAAGTGGTTTAGCAAAGATCGCTTAGCCTCTCTAACTTGACAATGAACCACGGCCTTGGGTATGGTATTCTTCAGTGTATCGCAAACCATACTGATATAGGAACTTACATTTGATCCTGTATCAGGGAGCATAATATATAATACACAGAATAATGACTGTAAAAACACTCTCTAATCAAAACCCAAATTAAGTGGAATTATGCCATTTAAATTTAAGCCCTCTTGTCAAGGGGATTTAAATGAATTTCAACAAATCTGGCTCTTTATTTTATAGGAACAAAAACTTACACAAGATATGAGAGAAAAGGGATTTACACATCTTCCCCAAAACCCTAACTTTTTCAGACACAATTTTCAATAATTTAGAGTGAATGAGATTATGAAAAAAAATGATCTTTTAGAGAAAAAAAATGGCCTTTTTAATTGAAAACGACATATGCTAACCAAAGAAGTTCCCAAATATTGCTTACAAACATTACATAACTTTTACTTTCGATGAAAGACGAGTCTTAAATTCAGTAAAAAAGACATGGTTTCTATAAGCTTATCCATCTAATCAGTCTTGTAGTCCTAGAATAATAATATACTAATTACCACAATATTACACTTAAACGTTACAAAAAGGCTTGAGGAAAATTATGTTACCAATTTTGCGCAGGTGATTGTCAGTGTAACTGTCCATATTTGGGGGACCATTCCGATTTGGATTTGGTGGTCCAGTTGGATTCTTTTCTGGTTCAAAATGAATCTTCCTGAAAAACTCCACTGTTAGATAGCTAGACTCCATATCAACCAACCGTGTAACTGTCTTCCTGCTTTCTTCTCGGAATTTTTCCAGAGATTCATTTGAAGCAGTTGCTATATCATTTGCAAGTGTTGGAAATCTTTTTAGTTCCTACATGTCATAAATAGGCCAACTGTAAGATTTAATTTAATAATCTCTTCCCCAGTAATATTTCCCCGTCCAAATTCACCCCTTCAGATACTAAAGTTAATGATAGAAAAACTATTAACAGGCCCTGGAACGGCACCTTACATCAGTTATTTAGCAATTATTCATATCCTTCATTATTAGGCTTCAAAGATTAACTCATTTTTTCACACCCAAAAAGGAATCCTAATAACCAACTCAGACCCATGAATTAGGTGTGATATAAGAACAGGCGCATCCAACTTGCACCTTATTTATTTTAAAATTTTAAAATTATGACATGTCTGAAAAGAGTTTCATCAACTTGTGCACTGCTTTACCTCAGTTTCTGCAATTGATTTCCGTACAAGTTCCTTTAAAACAAAGTGAACCTGTATAATAGAAGAACGGATGTAGTTCAGAAATGGAAAGAACAAAATCACATAGAACCATTTAATATAAAAAAAAAACAAATGTAAATGGGGAAAACAGTTCCTCTTGTGGAGTAACTATTTTTATCTCATTTCAGTGACAAAAAGTAAACGAAAAACAACCATCATGCAGTATACAACGAGTATAAGAAAAACAATTATAAATGTGATTTTTGGTATAAAATATGTCAGGATTTTATCATGGAAAATTATTTATTAGCAAAGGGATTCAGAAAGCAAAACAGAATCAATCCACATGAAATTTCAGTTTAACAACATTCCAGGTTTGGGTTGACGTGAAAGAAAAGAGGAAAACTATGAAGACGTTCACAATAGCATGCTTCTATATATTCACGTGATCTCAGGATTTCCATTAGCTTGATTTTGCCTCTTCATAATTACCTCCTGCTGTGATCAACACTGAGATGGATCACTTTAGAAGTGATTTGGGAAAAAAGAGAGAAAGCAATACAGTAGTTGTTGAGGACATCTCATGTCTAAACAAGCATGTATTTCATATTAATATCTGGTAATTTCATCATACCAAGGAACAGGATGACAGACTAAAACAGAATATAACAAAGTAAAAACGTTTACAGCATCCACGGATGCTTCAGCTGGGCCTTTGAAATAGCCGATAGATCCTTCAATTAGTCTTCTATAACCCTGCTCTGGAGCAATCAGATGGGGCTGATAACCATCAGCTTCAGTGACAACTCTCTGGACATTTTTCAGCGAAAGATGGCGATCGAAAGGGAGCTTTTTTAGAGCAGCTGGTAATTGGTGATCAAAAACTCCATATATCCGGTCCCCACCAGCACGGCTGAAAAGAAATTAGTTGGCTAATCAAACAGTTGAAATGAAAAAAAAACGAAAAAGAGATGCATAAAATTCATTTGTTATAGAAAGAAACAAAAGTAGACTAGGAGCTAATTCTAGAGCTCAGTAGCAGCAGTTACCCTCCCTCCAGGTGTTCTTTAAATACTTTGTCAAATGCACGACACATCTCTAAAATAGTGTATAGTTGGGCCTACGTAAACAAGTAACACAGCTTAAAACACTCAGAAATAAAGTATTGTCAATTAAAGAATTCAGCTCAGGTATCGGTTCTGACCCCTGAATCCACAGCAATTGGCCTGCCAATTCGGTCCAGCTCGGCATTTAGCTCATCAATAGTCTTATTTATTAAGGAAATGATACTTGGTATCTTCTGCCTGATAACTTGCTCCAAATGCTGTAATCATAAAAACCAGTGAAAGAAAAAAAATCAATTGAATAAAAGTAAGTTCAGTAATTTATCAAAATGTTACTCAAAATACATAGAATATAATACCTGAGATAAAAGCTTAGCAAGATATTCTGATCCCATTTTATGTGCCAAATGTCCATATTCAGGACTTGTCTCAAAATATTCACGTTCCTTCCTACGAGCAGCAATCATGTCAACATTCTTATTAATATCAGCTTGTGAACGGTTCACAATTCCAACCCATGGATGCTGCAGCCTGTATTGCCTTCCCTCGAGAACCTTCATGTTTCACATTTAAAACCTTCCGTCATTTTGCAACTAACAATCTCATTTAAGTGCAAGGAAATCAATTTAAGTTACTGAAGAACAAAACAGAAGATGGTTGCAGCTGTTAAGAAATCATACATCAACCGCATTAGTTCCTTTATCCATAAGATCAAGTTTGGTAACAACACCAAACGTTCTTTCACCTGAAAAAGTACAATGAAGAGAAGTTTTTTTTTTTTCTAAATGAAAGCTGGCCAAGAAAGAATGAGAAAAAAGAAAATTGAATGAATCCAAATCTACCCTTGGAATTGCTTCCAATATAAACAGCCATACCTGAAGGATCAACTTCTCTTGCGATTTTTATGGCATCTGATGTGGCAATATCTTGATTTGCGGGAGAGATAGCTAAGATAATGCAATTTGGCTTCACAATTGAAGAGCTCAATTAGATTGTTTACAAGAAACATTGAAGATAATTTATATGAACAAGAGTAGACAATGAATTTGACATAAGTACACAAGAAAGGCAGTTCAATTTGCTTTAAACGAAAAATATAAATTGCAGGGTTCAAAGTGAACGTAGACTGATTACAAGCAATGACAACTAAGCCAATCAGCAGAATATTCTTGTAACAATAGATAAAAGAAATCATTGGAATTAAATGAGTTTTGAAATTTAAAAACAAGCAGAGTCAACTTTTTCACAAAAAAATGGGTTTTTATTTTTTTCTCACTGAAAAAAGAACTACAAAACACGTAAACTCGAAGTTAAAATATAAAAAAAAAGAAAAAGTAAACGCTTTATAAAAAGCCTATCAACAATTTAACTATATTGAATTATTATATTTAAATATGTTTTATTTTGTTTTTTAAACAAAACTATTAATTTTAATGATGTCATTTATTTTAATGGTACGATTTATATTTTTTTTAACTTTTTGTGATAAATAATTATAATAATGGCATTTAATTTAATCTAAAGATAAATTGTTGATTACCTGAAAGCAGTGTGATTTGAAGGGGTTCAACGAGTGATTAATCATATTTCTTCTTTAAATAACAGTGATTTAGATAAATTCTTTATATCAAGCTCGTCTTATAAAAAATTAAAATCATCCGAATACTTCATGTTTCTCTTCATAACAAAAGTATAATTTACCTTTTCAACATAAGATCGAACCATGTTTTCGATATCTTGAACAATACTCTCCTGCTGTCCCTCTTCAAAAAAGAAGGCAAAACACGGTCATATGTCTGAGGTTCTAATGATTCCTCTCAGAATACAACTCAAACTGTATAACATACAGAGAAATATACTGAGGTTTACCTACTGCAACCTTTGTCAGCCCAGGAAGATCTATGAGGGTTAAATTTACAACTGCAAAAAAAAAAATGCCACATAACTATGTCATACAGAAAGAGGGCATTAACTATGTCTTCCATATTCCTGTTGTTCAACACGGCTGGTAAGGACTAAATGAGAAAGCCAATTGATCTTCAACCAAGAAATAAATAAATAAATATGATTTCCAAAATTATATAAGCAGCAAAATTAAATGTGGCAAGGAATCTTCTCTTTAAAGCAATCACTGTCTGTTAACGATGATTCTCAAAATTACTATAGTCAATCTACATTTTCTGAGATTAATATTATGATGATTTCAAGAAATATAAAGTTTTGAACAAACTTAACGCATAATTTGTAAATTCAGATCAAACAACCTAACCGGTCATAAGGCATCAATTGAAGCCGAAGTGCATGGTTAAAGGGATACTCAGCTTATAAAACAATCATGGAAACTATGGGTTGGATAATTAATTTGTAGAATCACCAGCAGAAAAGGACAAGAATATTCAAGTTCAGAAGACCAAATCCTCCTAGTTTTGGAAGAGAAGATTCATTCAACGATGTCACAAAATGTAGCCATTCTTTAAATTATAAGCCATCATTAGTCACCACAATCAAATGAGAAATAAGATGGAAATGGTAATAGAGAGATACAGGACATCATTATAAGTTCTCAATCAATTGCTTTTAAGATTCATGTCATGCTAGCAACGGACAATACAGGTACAAACCATTAGGAGAATAAATGCTGAGCTGAATTGGAATGTTAGAAATTTGCTTTGTCTTCCCAGTTATACGATCTGTTTCATCTGCAATTTCCTTCCTCACAGCAGCTGCAAGGGCATAAAGGATCATTGTAGAACCAATTAATTGAGACATTACAATAGTTCAAACTCTAACTGCAGCTGTTATTTGTTATCCACACACTGAACAATGGACACAAACAAACATAATAAATCCCCAAGCTCAAACAGGCCCTTGCTATGTATAAATACTACATATCTATCACCCACAAGCTCACAAGCTCTACTTTTATTTAAAAGCTACACTACCATCAAAACTATTTACACTTTTATTAACACAGAAAATAAACTGAAACAGGAAATTTAGATAGAAACTTCATTTACCGAAGTCAGTGAATCTCTTTCTCGGTAAGTGAAGAAACTCCGCATATTCCTGTGTCCCATTGTCTGTCTTGTGAAGTTGCAGCACTAATGGTCTCCGTGTAACAATACCTTAAAGAAAACAAAACAAAAAAATTTTAAAAAAAAAATTCAGAGGCAAGGAAATAAGTTATAACAATCCTCGCGCGTCTTGTAGTAAAAACAGAAAATAGTAACAACAGCAACAACAATAATAATAATAATAATAATCTATACTAATATTTAAAGGATACCCATTTTCGTGAGTGGCTTTGGTGTGCACATTTTTCATACTATTTTACCCTTATTCTCACAACATTTAGATAATAACTTTTTTTTATGAAAACTGTTCAGATAACTGTTCTTTCTATTTTAGTAACTATCTTTAAGTGTTCTTGCACCAATAATAACAATAATAAAAATAGATAAATAAAAAGATCAGGGCCACAAGGAGAAGCTATTTTCAGTAAACCAAAATCTCTATATATATTAGGAGTAATGCTTAATGAAAACCATTGCCAGAGAGATCTCGTAAGAAAGAGAGTGAGAATTACCAGATCCACGAGGCAGAAAATCTCTTCCCACCACGCTTTCAAGCACCGACGATTTTCCCGAACTCTGATATTCCACAAAACAAATTTGAAAAACAGAAAGAAATAAAGAGTTAGAAAGCATTGCAGTGTGACCGGAGAAGGTGTTCAGTACCTGGCCACCGACGACGGCGACGGAGGGAAGAGCTTCCCAGAGCGATAAACCCTCGCCGCCGTAATCGCCCAAAACGGTGCAGGCTCGTTGGATCTTATTGATGAGACCGATCAAGCTGGTCATGGTGGCCATTTTGGAATCGGAAAATAGATCGGATCGAATCGGAGAGAGATTGAAGGAAGGAAGGGAAAGAGATCTAAGGAGAGAAGGGTTTATGGTTTTGGATCGACGAAACGCGCTTCGATGGACGCAGAATGTGCATCCAAAGAGATGGGAAATTCGAACGGGGAAAGTAACATAAGCAGAAAAAAACAGTGGAGAACAACCAAACGGTTCTTTATTTCGTGCGATGTGATGGGGCAAATGGTCACTTCACACGTTCCTTCCTACGTGGGTTAAGTAAAGGAAAAGAAGTTCGTTCTAAAGTCATTTTTTGAATCTTGTTGTGACATGACATTCACACCCTCCCAATAATAAATAACTTAAATCAAAATTTTAATATATTTTTAAAAAATTTTAACACGTCTCTTAAACAATGTTTTTGTGTAAAAAAATCTGTCGACATTTATAAAATATTTAAAAAACATATATTTATAAGGTGTGCAATTCAAAATATGTTTACTGGATTTCTGATAAATCAAACACGATTTTAACATAATTTTTTTTAAAAAAATACATTAATTTTTTAAAATTTTAAATTTAATGTATAAAATTTTATTATGATTATAAAAATAATAAACAAATCATTTTAAATTAATATAAAAAATATTTTTCTATTTAAAAACTAAACATATTAATTCACATCAATTTTTATTATCAATTTATATAATTTATATTTTTATCCCGTATTTAGACAAATCTTTATGTATGTTGTATTCGTGGTACATAGTTGTTAACTGTGTTTTTTGTTAAAAGAAACAGCCTTTTCTTGTTTTTTTAGAAGGAACTGTGTTTTCTTAAAATAACTAAATTACCTACTTTGTCTTGTAAAAGTTTACTCCACATTAATTTTATTGCTTAAAGATATATTTAAGATGATAGATTATTTAAAAAATAATTAATAATATTGTAGTCATACTATCTATATATATATATATATATTAGAGTTTGTGAATAATTTTCACTTAAAATTTAATTAAAAGTACAATAATAAACTACAATTAAATGTATTATATTATAATACACCTACCAATGTACTTAAACTTAAAAACGTCTACAAAAGTGGAAGTTAACAGATATTTTTAAGATTTGCAAACCTATTATGTTTTGTTTTTTTGTTACTTAGACATGTTGGTACATTATATCACATGCATTTATTCCACTAAAGAAAAGCTTAATTTTCTTATTCCAATCCAACTAAGACAAAAAGCTGAAACGAAAGGCAATTTCTCCTCCACCATATCAATACTGGCCTCTACCTGATTTTTTTATTAAAATTATAAAAATGTTTCTGCAAAATGATAAAAATATTTTAAATGATTCATAAAACTCAACTTAAATAAAAAGAGGGTATGGATAAAAATAATTTTTTAAATACATTTTCAGATCTGAATTTTCCAAACATATTTTTTAATTTCAATTTTTTTTTCTTAAATGTATTTTCAGATTTTGTGTTCTGGATTTTCTTATCCGAAATGTATTTTTAATATTTTGAATTTATTTTTCTAATATAGAATTTTGAATTTTATTTTTCGAATTTCGGATTTTTAAATCAGGAATAGAGAGTAAATTTAGAAAATTTGAAAGGTGATAGAATGAAAGTTTTAATTGGTATGGTGCAGACTGAAGATTAATTATCCCTCTGGGTAAAATAGTCACTTTCTGTGCAGGTGTAGGGTGTAGATCACAATTGATCTGGGGTGCAGGAGAATTAGCCCAGAAAGAATTTGCCAAAACGAAATTAAAAAGTAAACGAAAGGGCCACTGTAGTTGGATGAGGCCCAAGAGAGAACGGCCCTCCAAGCCCATTTTCTACGATCCGGGTCTCCACTGTTGAAACGCAATGCAACGCAACGAGACCACCATTGTAGTGTTTGTTTGAGCTTCACATCTGTTCCACACAGCCTGAGACCTGAATCAATGGTGACAAGAAGAAAGCTCCTGAATTTGTTATCAACCCTAAAAGTTTCTGACCTAATTCCTCACCACGCCAATGCATTTAACCCTTTTTCCAAAACCCCCAAAACCCTCAGGGTTCACTACGGAACCCAATCATCGAAACTCCCCGAATACGAGATGCCATCGGTAACATGGGGCGTGATTCAAGGTCGCAAGGAGAAGCTCGTTTCGCGAGTAATCATCTTCGACTACCTCAAGGGTTTGGGAATCATCCCCGACGAGTTACACGACCTCGAACTTCCCTCCACCGTCGACGTCATGCGCGAGCGTGTCGAGTTTCTCCAAAAATCAGGTCTAACCGTCGACGATATCAACAATTACCCTTTGATCTTAGGTTGCAGTGTCAGAAAAAACATGATCCCCGTGTTGGGGTACTTGGAAAAAATTGGGATTGCAAGGCCCAAGCTTGGGGAGTTCGTGAAGAATTACCCGCAGGTGTTGCATGCTAGTGTCATTGTTGAGCTTGTTCCTGTTGTTAAGTTCCTCAGGGGCCTTGATGTGGAGAAAGATGATATTGGGTATGTGTTGCAAAAGTACCCTGAACTGCTTGGGTTCAAGCTTGAGGGTACTATGAGCACTTCAGTGGCTTATCTTGTTAGTATTGGTGTGAACCCTAGAGATATAGGTCCAATGGTTACTCAGTATCCTTATTTGTTAGGGATGAGAGTTGGGACTGTGATAAAGCCCATGATTGATTACTTGGTGGGTTTAGGGCTGCCGAAGAAGGTTTTGGCTAGGATGTTGGAGAAGAGAGCTTATATTCTTGGCTATGATCTTGAGGAAACTGTGAAACCAAATGTGGAATGTTTGATGAGTTTTGGTGTTCAAAGGGAGTGCTTGGCTTCGGTTATTGCTCAATATCCGCAGATTCTTGGGCTGCCTCTGAAGGCTAAGTTGTCCACGCAGCAGTACTTTTTCAGTTTGAAGCTTAAGGTTGATCCTGAAGGGTTTGCACGAGTGGTGGAGAACATGCCACAGGTAGTTAGCCTCAACCAGCATGTGATTATGAAGCCCGTTGAGTTCCTCCTTGGAAGGACTATAACAGTGGAGGATGTGGCTAGAATGGTGATCAAGTGTCCTCAGTTGGTGGCATTGAGAGTTGAGCTGATGAAAAACAGCTTTTACTTCTTTAAGAGTGAGATGGGGAGGCCCTTGAAAGAGCTTGTGGAATTCCCTGAGTACTTTACTTATAGTTTGGAGTCTAGGATCAAACCCAGATACCAGAGGCTCCAGAGTAAGGGGATAAGGTGTTCGTTGAATTGGATGCTGAATTGTAGTGACCAGAGGTTTGAAGAGAGGTTGCAGGGTCATTACATTGAAACTGAAAGTGTAGGTCCCAGATTCTGCATGGGAGGGAAATTGGAGCTACCAGGGAATGATATAGTGTCAGATGAGGAAGCTGAGAGTGATGATGATGAACTATTATACAGACGAACTGTTTCCCTATAGCCCAACAATTTTTTGTTTTTGCTATGGGTGGTGAAACCATTGCAAAGTATAATTGTCATCAATTGGAGGATTGATTGTTATTTTTTTGCATCTGTATTGCGAATAGATGACATATCAAGTTTTCTATTCATTCGTTTGCACTAAAATCTTTGGAAGCGAAGTGAAGTCTGAAATCTTGATATTTTGCCCTGAATATCCATGTAAATTATGTTGGTTATTTCTTTCATTATCTAGTGATAAACTAATAGTGGCATAAAGGCAGAATTTTGAACACTACTTTATTTGTTAAGGATATTTGTGCAAACATGGTGGATCATTAAAAGCGATAGAGAACTGTCTACTTAAAGGATTTTTTACGAAACTATTGTAATTTTAAGTGGTTATTATTGAAATGGACAACTTTTTTCAAAAAATTACTATTTGTGTTTATGTGATGCAATTTCAGTAAACTTGTGTAGTTTAACGACTTTAGTTAGTGGCAATAAAAAGTTAAAATTGAACATCTTTACACGACTATACTTTTAATATTGAAGTGTTTATTTTGTTCATGATATATTTCATTTATTTTTAACGAAATTTCGAGAATGATGTCTTATTTTGTATGTATTTCGATAAAAGTATTCAATATATCGTTTCAATTACTTAACCAAAATATAACATTTAGATCTGAAGAGAAGAATTTTCAAAATAGAAGATCTAGTTATTATAAAAACAGAGTGTGGTGTACTTTATCGTTGGTGATAAGAGGGGTTACCAAATTTAACAAGAGAGAAAATGAAAGACAGCACTTGGTGCTTCACACAAACATGAACTTATAATCAAGTTGAAACTATGAATGTATAACACAACCAAATAAGCTTAGATCTTGATCTGATTACAAAGATATTAACAAACCTGAGATGAGAGGGCACAATCACACTATCTGCGTATTACAAATATCAACTGCAAAAAGGAGAAAGGGGGGATATAAAGCTACCTATACAACCACACAGCCACTCAAAGAAAAGCTGAAGGTTAGCTCCAAGTTAATTTTCTTCCTTTGCCTGGCTTCTTAGCCGATCTCTCTCTAAGCAGGAAATACAAGACTCTATGTCAGATGCATACCGATTCTCAAACTCTCTTCTCACCATCAATCCATGGCCAATAACATAAACAATGGTCGTCGGAATGCGTTACAATTTATAATCAATTGGGGGAAAAGACAAAAGTAAAAATAAACAGAGAAGGGTAGAAGAACGATGCTGTTCAATCCTTAGTGCCTCTTCAGGAGACATTGTCATTGGGTGCTGCGTGTTAATCCTCCCCGTGACACATTTCTGTGCAAATGTAACATTCCCCGTCAGTTACCCAAGGTAGTGGGGAAAACATAAAGTCAAATATGATACAATTTGAAAATTTAATCACCAAATTCAGGAGTTTCTGCAAGTTGAAGAATTGTTGACAAAAAATTAACAAAATAAATCCTATACCTACGTGGATTTTTACTATTACATACTAACGTAGTTTAAAAAATGAAAACAAGGCAAACATATAATGTAATTTTAGGGAAATATTCTCACACAAATAAGAGGATAATATAGAGAAATATTCTAAAAATAGTGTATTTACTGAAGACCTGAAACAAAATCTTATAGATCATTTCAGTAAACAATGCCAAGGCAATATAAAAGATGTATCATATATGCAACAAGATACAAGTTATGATCGATACCAATGTTGTTCCTTTTTCAGAAAATTGATGTAAAGTTTTTCAACACAAAGCATTGCATTTGTCAAAATGCCTAGACATTGTTCAGCTACCATAACAAGGGGCCCAGGGAGACAACAAAATAATCTATTAGGTCGTGGAGTTCAGGAGATATTCAGTTACTGTAAATAAAAGGCACATGCTGTAACCTAAAATCTGGTAAATCAAAATAGAAGGAAACAAAAGGTACCTTCCAGAAACAAGCTGATGCTGAGCACTGTTCACAGGGCCCTTTACATTGCTAAAACGCTTTGCTCTGCTCTCTTGTTCTTTCTCCACACGCATTGCAGCTACCTCCTTCTCCATGGATGCTACTTCTCTTCTCATCTTCTTAGCCTCAACTTCCATGGCTTTGGTCAGTGTATCTACTTTCTTTGCTAGCATCTGACAAATAATACCATTGAAATGAAACTATTATTAGCTAAGATTATAATTATCAACTACAAATCTAATATTAGTATCCAAAAACAAATAAATACTAACTTCAATGGCATCATCTTTATCTTTTAGACTTTGATCTTTCTCATGACCAGCTTTCCTCAAGCTTAAGACCTCTTTCTGCAGCAAATCATACAAAACACCAGAAACACTGTCCTCCGTATCGACTGTTGGGAAGTCATTTGGCTTATCATCTGAATTTCCTTTCCAATTATCATTTTCTTCCCTGTCTTTGGTTCCTTCAGAAGACTGGTTGAATGAATAACTTGGAGGTTTTCCATTTAGAAGAATTTTACTCCTTTCTAATGACCTTGTACCACCATCAAATGATTTAGATGTGCCTTTAGCATGCTTCAAAACTGCGCTTGAAGATACAGAAGACCTAACTTGAGTGGATGGTGATCTTTTCAGAAACCCATTAGATGTTAGTTTAGATATGTTATCAGCTCCACCAAGGGATTGACGCCGAGAAGGCCCATTGCTAATACATCTTCCCTCTGAGGTGCCGCGATTAATACTGTTAGAAGTTTCTCTCAAACTCTCCTGAAGCACTTTAAGCCTTAATTGATATTTTTCCTGAAAATTGTAAAAGGTTTACCTTGAGTAACGGCAGAAGTAATCTCCTAAGCTAATACATGGGGGCTGTAAAACCAGATTATTACTTTTAACTGTGCTTCAGACTTTGCAGTGCGCTCAGTTATAGCAAGCTTGTCCCGAAGTTGCTGCATCTCTCCCTATAAGAATGTAGTTTGGTAAAAAAAAAGTTGAAACCTCATTGAAGGGAAACAAAATTCAGGAAGATTTTAGGTCTTTTTCATTTAAAGAAACAAGCTTAAATCAAAAGGAATCAGAAATAATATTCACCTGCAAGAATCGTCGTTCTTCAAGCCATTGTTTTACAGGCATCACTTTGTCATTAGCATCCTTCCATTCATTAGCAACCACTACAGCTACTCTGTTTGCTGTTACCTTGGCACGAGCTAACTCCCGATCAAGTGTTTTTCTTTCTTCCTGTATAGTGTCAAAACAAGCATATGCAGCAATTAGCATGCTTTAAGTTAAGATCGAGTAAACAAACTAGAAGAGTATAGTTAATATATTTAACTCATTACATTCATTTCTTGAACTTTCCGCTGATAATCTCTCACAGCATTGGCAGCCGCACCACCCGCAAGTACAGCCTCTTCTAGTTCCCTCACGGTTTGGGTAAGCTTTTCAACCTCTGCCACCTTCAGTCTATGCATTTTGTCCAAAATTTTATTTTCTTCCTGGGAGAGGATATGATGACACCGAATGTAAGAAATTAAATTATTACGGATGGCATAATTGGAGAAGAAACACCGTACAAAAATGCAAATACCTGACAAATCTCGATCTGTTTAATTAGCTCTTGATTTTTATTTTGGAGATCATCCACCATGGAGGCCTTAGCCAAGGCAATCTGAACAGTCTTCTCAGCTTCAAGAAGTGCTGCTTCTTTAGATTTGGTAAGTCGATCTAAAGCTTTGTTATCATCTTGAAGTTTAGCAATCTGCAAGGAACAAGTTGAAGAAAATAATGACATAAATCACCTTTGACAGGCCAGTTTCAGTCCCCTTCATCGGTTTCTTCTCATGGGAATCACATCCAAAGTAGAAGAAAAACTTAATAATACCTCTTGCCGCGCAAGCTTAAGTTCAGCTTCTAGAGGAGCAAGAATGGCTTCTATAGGAGGCATGTCATCATCCTTCTGAGCAGCGTGGACCCTCCGAAGAGTGGCTTCAGCAGCAAACTGAGCTGCCATTGATGCCTTCTTGTCATCGTTGATTTTCTTTATTTCAAGATTCTGCAAGAAATATCCAGTTTAGTAAACACATAATGTAACCTAAAAAATTTAGACCTCACTAAGGTTGATAGAGGGTTCAAGTAATACTTTGCTTTCTAGAAGAGATTCTGTTAACTTCAGCTTCCCCTCAACCTTTGACAACTCTTCATTAAGCTACAGTACAATGAAAAAAAAACAGAAAACAAAGTTACATTTCAAGTTGACGCAAAGTGATGAAATTAAGAAACAGCAGCAACACGAAAAAGTACAACAATACATATAGTTGAAATAATTACAGCACCACGTTAAAGTACAAAACGGACAAAGTAGTCCCACTCCCTAAATCAGCCAAACCATAATTGCCTGCATAAATACATGACACAGAAAAACTAGCATAGTGACTATTGAACAAAAAACATACACTCGATAAACACCGAAAGCAGACTCGAATCAATACCACCATTCACCAAGAAACAAACACGGACATATACAGAGTACTTCATAAAAAAAAAAATATTTCGTTGGTAGTTAATAAAATCAGTGAGCAAAGAAGCATTGTCCAGTGCAAAAGCAAAAAAAAAATAAAGAATTTAGTAATGAAGTTTCCACATTCTTAAGTTCTAATTTCTTACAGTAATAGCAATGATCATTTCAGAAACTTGTAATCGATTGAATTTAACTTTAATAACACAACGAAGCAAAAATTAGAAAGTGACCACTTCAACGGCCTTTTCTCTGAGCCGTTCGGAGAACCTCAAGGCTTTGATCTCCGCCTGCGCTTCCGACAATTCTCTGTCCTTATCTGCAAACACGGCGCAACACAAGCGAGTCACCATTAGTCAACAACGCGAAGCAAAAATCAGGTAAAAAACTGGCCAGATCGAGTCGCATTTTCGCACCTCTAACTTCATTCTCCAACCGATTGAGCTCCACCTTCACCGGATCCGAACCGTGCAACAGGTTCATGAACTCGTCCGCGTCGAGGCTCTGCCTCATCGAAGGCGCGCGCCTCCGCGACGAGCCTTTCCCCTCCTTGAACGATCCGGACACCGCCAACGGCGCGACCGGCGTGGCCACAGTCTCCTCCACTCCAGCCTCGCCGGAAACCTCCGCCATGGCCGATCTAACCGACGGCGCAAGCAGTCACATCCACGTGGTCGCAGCTCCGCGGATCCCTAGACGAAGAAGAGCTGGAGTCGCAGAGAAAATGCAGGTCTGAGAAGGAGACGGTTGTTATAGAGAGAGAATCTGGGAGATAGATCGTTTCATACTCTGTGCTTGTTTCTCTCTCTAGATTGTGATTTTAAATCTGGGTTTTCTTTTCCACTTTTTTTCTTTTTCCTTTTTTTTAATTCTTCTTCTCTGTGTGTGTGTGTTGCAGTGAGAGTGATAGTGAAATTAAATAAATCTGAGTAATGAGTTAGTGTATAGCTGGCGGTTATTGTTAAGCAGAACAATACTGAGTGAGTGACAGGGAAACACAGTAAACACTTTCTCATCGTCTTAATCTTATCTTCTGTTAATCTCTCTAATCAACGTAGCGTAATGCGCACTCCATGCATTCCGAGTTAAACCGTCTTCTGTTTCCTCCTATGCGTACGATAGCCAATGGGACCCAGAAACGTCTTCTGTTCATTAACATTAACTATCATTGCAGTAATAAAAACCATGAAAGTAGAATACATTTTCTTTATGCTAATGGTAGAACTTGTACTTGGGCTAGAGAATCATTCAAAATAGCATGCGTTAGAGGAAGATAAGATAATGTTCACAAAAATATTCCAAAGTACATAAACTCGCAAATGTTACCAATACCAGAAAATTGTCCAAGTTTTCAAAATACCAGAAAGAATACAAAACTTCTAAATTCCGTATAAATAACAAAATGTTGCATTTTCTTTACAATACTGCTAATTAAACTTTTTGAGACATGAGATATATATGGTTTTCTAACAAGTTTAAGATAACGATTGTCTTTTTTTTCTCGGTCGGTCTATCTCTCGTCTCTCTTCTCGAAATAGTCTCATAACTATTCTTTTTACTTTTTTGTTTCTCGTTCTTGTAAACTTCAAATTCGGATGGTACTTACAAAAGATACTCCTACTATCAAGTAAGATTTAATGTTCGATGCAATTAATGAGGAATGAATATGATAACATATCTTATTCTCAACATTTTTTACTATTTATATGATTATCATATATCATTTGTTATTAGATCAGATTAGAATTTTGGATTATGATTAAGAGTATATTTTCTAATATTTAATTATTGTTTGATTTTGTTAATCTTCTATCAGACATAACGAACTTGATCATACCAGTCGATCCTGATTAAGTACTGAAACTTCCACCTGTCGTCGTATGGATCAATGGGTATATATATAATATATAAATACATAATCATTTCTAACAATGGTTATACTGTGTTTATTTTCTATTATTTATAACATTTCAATTTCCTTTCTTTCTCTCCCTTCATTGTACGAACTACAAACTGGGGAACATTATTTTTTTTAAAAAGTATGTTTTACTTAAAACTGGGGATTGGCATTTTGTTGGTAAAAACTTGTAACTTGAGTTATATTTACACTCTTTTGCAAATGTTGGAAAAATTATTTTTTTAGAGTAAACTGTAAATTTAGTTTCTCGAGTATTATTTTTCTGAAATATATTTTACAGTAATACATTTATCTAAATAGTTCTTAAAATATTAAACAGTACACACATATATATTAATTTAGTACTGTGTAATGAATATCTACTAATTATTTAAGTATGGTATTTTCCCAACATCTGAGAACTAAATGAAAATATTAATATTTGTAGTAGTTATGAGAATATATAACATGGTGGTGTCAAATATTTTAACAAATACTTGTAAAATTGTTGATCTTTGAATTTGTTTAAGAAAATAATAGTTCAAAGAAACAACTGATGGTTTATTCATGTGATGATCCAGAGAGTTCAAAAACTCCGCAGGTGGTCCAATAATAAAATATTCAATTTTTTTAATTATGAAAAATTTAACACGATTCTATTATAATATAATTTAAAAAAAAATACATTATTTTTTTAAGAAGGATAAAGAAAAAAGAAAAAGTATAAGAAAGATCATTCCATTTCAAAGAAATTAAAACACTTTAAATATATATATATATATATATATATATATATATATATATCTTGGTGTGTTTGGATCATATTAATATAAATTCTGATTTAAAATATTGGTTCACAATACACTATTAGAAAAATGATAGTTTGTAGACTTGTATTCAACCCTTGATAATTTTTGAAGTTGTATTCAATGTGATGAATTTAAATATATATATATATAAAAGAAAAAATTTGTAATTAAATTATATAAAAAAATATTTTAAAATAATAATATTAGGAGTTACAAAGTTATTGTATAAATGATTGGAATTGTGTATCATTACCATGCTGACCCTCCAAAATCTTGAAAATTGTTATTAGTGAGAGATTTGGGAGTGTTGAGGTTGTCTCTTAAACCACTTTTCATACACAAGGTGTGTGTCTGCTCCCAGACTTGTTCACATGGAGGGTCCTTCCCACCATGTTTGACAGTGGCACCTCAAATACAATGGGGCCAAGGCCACAACTTGGATGGTAGTGAGAGCATAGTAGTTTCGCTTCAACAACAACCTAAAGCGGTGACTCGCACCGTTATCAATTCGCAAGCTTCATTGTCCTGTGAGGTGAGGTCAGTATCCATTGTAGGGTCTAAAACAAGTTTATTTCCAATATTTCATGTCCCTAATGTGACAACTTACCTCAAAACATAACTATGCAACCAGTTTAATTCTTAACTAGGGACACTATTGTTCAATCAACTTCAATAACCAGACAGCTAACAAATTACAATTATAATACACAGCAGCGTGTATACATTTGATTGGTAGTGTAGGACACTGAGTATTGAATTAAAATACATTAATAAGTTCTTCCAGATTAACAATAGCACCCCATCACATGGGTGTAAGCAAACATGTTTATAAGGCGTTAAAAATGACAACCAAATACAACTAAGAAATAGTATTAATTTCAAAGTTGTGTTTAATCAAATCATATGGGAACTAAAACGAAACACATTTTCTTTTCTTTAAATTATGAAACCTGTCATTAAATTACGACAGCGTGAAAATTTAATAAATCCATGAAGATTTGGGCATTTGAAACTAGGTAAAAATCATTAAACTCAATAATAAAGGAAATAACAAAACCTGCAAAACATATAATTACTGGGTCCTAGAGCATATGCTTAAAATACTCATCAACATTCAAAACTGCTAGAAAAAGCCTCAAGCCTCGACTCTTTCCTCTTCAAGGATGAGGGCCTTTCCTGTTGGCTTTGCCAATAGATCTGTGTACTCTTGGAATGGGGATTTAGAGAAGCGAGTCTCCTTCCAGAATTCAGGTGTTAGAAAACCGTAGGTCTTAAGCAGACAATCAAAAGTGGCCTGTAAAAACACAAGAGACATTATAAACACCAATGAACATAAATAACTAAGAAACTCCGGGACCATTTATGTTTTCTTATTGGTGATTATTTAGTGTTTCAAATAAATACAAATGATTTAAAAAACTGAAAGTGTGTTACTACAGTGGATGGGGATAGATGTAATAAGCAATAAATACTACCCCACTCGATAAACTGATAGTAACCATCCAGAGATGAGTTTGGGAAAAAGGTAAAAATAAGTTCTCTACTTAGTTAGATTTTGCCTCAGCAGAAGTTAACATAGCAACCTATGAAGAATCTTATTAAAAGTATTATACAAATTAGCTTACTGATAAACTAAACATAAAATATAAAAAAAAAAAAGTTTATTTTCATTTCTCCTCTTATTTCATTTACCTAAAATTACTCATTAAGTTTATTTAAACAGATTGACTAAGTTTAACACAGAACTTATATTGCTTCGTAAGGGAATTTATAGAAGTAAATTACACAACCAGAATTAAGCATTAGGCCATGTAATAGCATTTCCGTGTGACTGAAGGCAATGTAAAATTGTGCACAATTATAAGAGTTAATCCAATAAACAAAAAACCATGACAACCAATACAATTAAGAAAGCACAAACGATGCAATCATCAAGTTACAAAAAAACAGTATATATTGTTGCAATAATGAAACCATAAAAATGCAGTGAACATGGCAAGGGTTTTAGGGTTGATCATGAGATAAATTGTTGGTAAAATGTAAACAAAATCAATAGTGCTAACAAAATCCTAACATTAATAAGACTAAAAAACAACAAAACTAATGAAAACAAAAATCAAGACTTGAGATAACTCATTTTCAGAGATTCTTCACACTCATTTAAAACAATCATGAATCATCCTTGACAAGCATTACCCAATATACAAAAATAATATAAGGAAAAGGGTTAACCTTGACGAAATTTCCAAGGGTTTTGGTTGAACCTCTGGAGGAGGTGAAAACATCATCGATACCGGCGAACTGCAACACCTTTTTCGGAACCCTAGCAGCGACAATACCGGACCCACGAGGGGCAGGGACCATGCGAACGGTGACGGAACCACACTTTCCGGTGACCTTGCAGGGAACGGTGTGGGGCTTTCCAATCTTGTTCCCCCAGTACCCTCTCCTAACGGGAATAACAGAGAGCTTGGCCAGTATAATTGCGCCGCGAATGGCGGTGGCGACTTCCTTGCTGCACTTGACGCCGAGACCGACGTGGCCATTGCTGTCTCCGACGACGACGAAGGCCTTGAAACGCGTGCGCTGACCGGCACGAGTCTGTTTCTGCACAGGCATGATCTTCATGACCTCGTCTTTGAGAGTGGGCCCAACGAGGGTGTCGATGATTTGGTGCTCCTTGATTGGGAGTGAGTGCAGGTAGATCTGCTCCAGGCTCCGGATTTTACCATCCTTCACGAGGCGTCCAAGTTTCGTTACAGGGACCCACTTCTCCTCCTCGTCGCGGCGCCCAGAGGCCCTGCGGCGTCCTCCGCGTCCCCTGTCTCCGCGGCCTCGACCGCCGAAACCGCGACCGAAGCCGCCACGGTCTCCGCCTCCACGTTCGGCCATGTTGTTTGCGGTGTAGGAGAGAGGACAGGGAAAGGAGCGAGGGGGTAACTGCGCTTGTGAGAAATTGGAGAAGGTTGTTTCAGTAGGGTTTCTGGTTCGGTGTTGCTATATATCTATGTATGTAATGTAAGAGTCAGAGTAGGGTTTTCGTTTTGCTTTCTGTGGTTTCCGGGTTTGGGAGATGGGCTGGCCCAACAATTTCTGGGCTCGTGGTCCATTCTTTTTGTTGGGAGTGTTTCTTCCTGCATGCATCCCTATGTTTTTCTTCCTGCACCCCCACAATTTTTAAAATTCTCAAGTTAGTATTGGCCTTTTTATTTGAAAAGCACATTAGGGATGAGTTGTTTTGCCACTTTTCTTCTTCTCCGTTCATTGGTGGCGTTGGTGGAAGCTCATTTCAGCTCCGTGGAACAAGGTGGAGGAGTAGGTTGCATTGTCAAAGTATTGATTAGCTTTTAGAGGTAAGAATTGAGTTTTTTAAGAGGTTGGGTAGTTATGGTGCTTTTAGGTTCCTAGAAATCAGGATCTGGAATTATGCTACAGATCGATCAATCTGGAAGTGAAAATATGATTTATGAATTGGTCATTTCGTAAGTAAAACTTTATAATTTTCCGAATGAAGGGGTGTTTTGGAAGCAATTTGTTGATTTACTGATTGTTGTATCCATAAACAGTTTTTTAGTTATAGATTAGTGAATCCATAATGGAATTTTTTTTGCTTACGTGTTGGTGGATCCAGAATGCAATTCAATACAGATAACTTATGGACACACCTATCTATAAAATTATGTTGTAAATTAACTATTTTGGAAAACAAAAACAATAGGAATAAGATGAAAAGACACTACCAAACCACCACCAAATCACTAGAGATACCACCAAGCGAAACTCGTCTCATAATTCTTGTGTGATGAAATAAAGTCGTCGTGTGCAAAGAAAGAGAAAGAAATGTAAAAAATGTAAGTTTGTGGTGTGCGTAAGAAAAAAGAAAAAAAAAATGTGAGTAATGTGTTTTAGGGTTTTTAAAAAATAATAAAAATAATTGTCTATGCATAATATTGTACGGGTGCAGGATGAAAAACGTAAACGTACAGGAAAAAACTCCCTTCTGTTGGTTGTTGTTTTCCCTTTCTCATTTGTATAAAGCATCCCTTCAAATATTTTAAAAAAAATAGTTCCTATAAATATTTAAACGTTTTCAGTTTTTACACTGAAAAATACGTGATTTTAGTATGAGATAAAATAAAAACAGCATTAATTTTCCTAAGTAAATTGAGATAAAATATATTACATTCTTATACATAATCAAAATCACAATGGATTACGTCGGTGTTTCTTCGTAAATCTTTGGTTCACAACACAAAAAGATTATAAATATACATTCTTCTCGTTTTTCTTGTTTTTTGTGCTTTCATCACTCTCTAATCTGTATAAACAATAAATTGTGGGAAACAAACATAGGGTAAGTGATGAATCATTCATTATTTTTAACGAGAAATTAAACAAGTAGCATGAGTGATTTTGAATGAATGTTTAACTTTAAAATCTTCATTGAAATGATGAATCCTTCCCTAGTTGAAGAGGACTGCATCAAAACTTCATTGTCCAGTTACAGGCACACTAATAGGTCTAATAATAAACAAAGTAATAAATTTAGTTTCAAAAAACACATTAACAACTTAGTTATAGTCGTATTTGAATATGACACCACACCGACACAAACGGATACCACACAGTTACAAATATACATATCATATTTATAGTAAGATACGATGACACAAATTTATATATTATATAGTTATTAATTATACAATTTGACAATAAAAATTTAAGTGCACAAATATATTTCAGTTGTTTTTGTAACATAAAGTTATTTTTTTATAGCTCGTTCAAAATTATTTGTCTTTTATTTTTATAATCATAATAAAAATTTCTACAATAAATTTAAGTTTTTAAAAAATTAATGTATTTTTTCTTTTCAATATTAGAATTGTTAAAAATCCAACAAATATTTATTGAATTTGACACTTCACTTATACGTACTCTACAAATATCATTGTTTAATAAATGTATATGACACAGATATTTAAAAGACGTGTTCACTTCAGATGCTAGGTGTTTCTTACAAAAACTCATCATCATCCCTACCATTATAAATATGAAAAGACACTAAATTTTTATTTTCAACAAAAATGTTTAAAACATAAAATTCAGTTTTAAAGATATCATCATTCTCAACACACCTAAGCCATGACATGGATGAATGACAAGGTTGGTTGATTCACGCACACATCAATGTTCCAAATGTAAGTGGGCTCTTGTCGTCAATAGTGGATCGTTCTGAAATTTTGTTAGAAAGACACACAAAAATTCATGTTACCCTCATCTGGTCCCACATAAGATACCTCATCCATTTTGTCTCATAAGATACAAGGAGAAAAAACGTATAATACAACTTGAAACACACCATTTGCACATGGTTATGAGACAACATGCGGTCTTCTATTACAATCCTATCTATTGAGATAAACCAACTAAAATTTGAAACATCAACACAATCAAAGTGATAGACGCTTCTTACCTTAACGACTTTAATGAATGTATATGGTTTCATTTGAAAAACCTAAACCAAGACAATTGGAAACCTCAGTATCAAGGTTATCAGATTTGTGGGAGGTCTATAAACCCAACTGGTAGATTCATAAGAGTCTACCTCGTACAAAAAAATTAAAAAAAAAAATCATGATCAACCCAAAAATTCTCAATTTGCCAAAAATTTCTCAATGTGCCCAAAAATTTTTAAACTCAACCTAAAAATCACCTTAAACCTAATCAGCTAAAAAGCTCCAACTCAATTTAAAAATCCCTAACCTTAAATTCAATATGTCATAACCTAATTTACTAAACCCTATGAAAGAGAAACACAAAACCTAGGAAGAGGTGTGCAATGCGACACTATGAGGCACGAAGCAAGGCGTGCAGTAAGGCGAGGAAAACAACGACAATGATGAAGATGAGAATGCAACTTGTGAACTGTTTTGAGCTTTTTTTTTCCTACACTCAGTGACTCAACCTCGAATTTGTTAGTCTGCACCGAGTTTATTGAGTTTGACCAAGTCTACTCAAATTTACTAAAAAACGAGTGTACGCACGAGTCAACTCATGATCCTACCGTAGACTCTTAAACTTGTAAAGATTTACGAGTTAACCCTAGGTTTGATAAGATTGCTCAACATAAAGTTAATAAAGTTAACCACAGGTAGAAAACCTTTAAACCCTTGTATTTCTTCAATGAAGAAAGAACAATTATACGTAAGCTTTATTCTTTAAAGCACATCTCATCAACTCTAGGAAAGTCAATTCTAACTAAACACGTTGTGGGAGATATGGTTCAGTCTCCCCCCTTAGCACCGTTATCCTACTGCCTGAACACCGAAGTCTTCCAAATATTAAGGTTTGAAAAGCCACATCTATAGTATAGCTTGAACCAATTAAAAATAAAGAAATCATCTTTGCTTCAACCAAAAACCAAATAGAAAAATCCATAAATCAGTTCATGAAATAAGTTGGAAATTAGACTCACACACTTTCCATTGTTAAATAGGACAGCTTTCAAATTACAAACAAAGGACAAATTATTCAAAACAGAATACTAGATCTCCTCTCTAAGCAGCTTTCCTCCTTACCTATATTTTCTCTACAGAAGCAGTTAAGCAAAACAATGACAGCTAAACCGAGCAAATAGGAAGAAGTTACATTCTTTAATGTCTTGACATTATCTACATATACACATCAGCAGTTGAAAACCATGAGCTATTTTACAGTTAAGCTCAGCTTGAAATTATATTTTAGGTCTTCTTTAGTATTTTGTCACACCTGTTCATTTCCCTTCAGAATATTGAACTTGCAAAGAGGACAAGTTGCATTCATCTTTAGCCATTTCACTATACATGTAGAATGGAAATGATGGTTACATGGAAGAACATGAAGTTCTGCTCCATCCTCATAAGAAGATATGCATATACAACATTCCTGAAAAGGAAAAAGAAATTTGATTAATTACTTTCATAAATCTTTTGAATGTTATTATGGCAATGTACAAATTATATATTTTTGCTTTTTGAACAACCATAAATTCACACAAAGAACTCATGAAACTACAGCATGAATCTTTATATGCAGTGACCAAAATAGAAGTTAAAGGAACCATCTCGCAGAATTGATTAACTACTTTTAAGGCTGAAAGGTTAATTCAGTCGAGTAAAACATACTGCATCATCGGGTGAAAGTATTCGTTCATTCACTGAGTAACCATTGATGGTCTCCACAGGAATCATTGATCCACCTCCCTTACTAGGTGTTTCTTCATTGCTTATCATTTGAAATCTGAATTTCGGAAGTACACTGAGGTCCGATTCCGATGCACCCTCCTATAGTCTCATCAAATGAGGCAATGAGATTGAAAGCCAACAAATATTTGAATGTCAAGATTTATAATTAAACAAAAGAGAAACACGTACCTGTCCTGCAACAGCATAGAGAATAGCAATAATACAGGGTAAACAACAACAGAGGGCAATTCCAATCAAGCATGCCAAGACAACACAAAAGATGGCAAAGAAGACATCAAATGCAAGAAAGACAACAGCCAACCTGTACATACAAATCCAAAGAAAAAGAGATTGAATATCAAAATAATTGCCTAATTCATCATGCAATCAACCAATTTTTTGTTAACAAAATAAAAGCAATATAACAAACAAAATTAATTAAAAAAAAGTCCTTTGTAATGACTTTTTTTAAAGAAAGATTATTTATCATTTTCTTTGGTCTATATTTAGCGTTTTAAATATTAGGGACTATTTTCACAAAAACAATAGAGGTATTCAATTGATTTCTCATATATTAGGATAGACTAAGTCATTGGATAAGAAAATAAAAGGCCATAACTTTATGCATTAATAAAATAAACATATTCTTCAATAAATAAAAAATAGGAGAGTTTCTTTTGAAAACTTTTGAATGACAAATCAAGTAATACCTCTTTTTGCAGGAAAAATATTCTCATACATGTATGTACATTATTAATGCAAGAGAAAATATTGTTTTTATGCATGTTGTGTCAATTCAATTAAAGGGTTAAAAAGTTAAATTAAAAGCATTATTCTTGAAATTCAGTTTAAATAAAGCCTTACTTACCAGTACAAACGTGGAGCATCTTGCAGAAGAACATCACCACCAGAGACAACCCAGTAAAAGCCCACCATCCACCAAAGTAACGAAACCATGGTATTCAATGATGTGCATCGTTTTGTGAATCTGGAGATAATCAAAATCAGTATACCTAGTCAAGCAAATATAACAAAGTATATAATAATAAACCAAACAACATGATGAAAATCAATATAGCAACAAATGCCCTCATACAGTAAAAGACATTTAATTTTCTTTTCCCACAGTGAATAATCCAACAGTTAGTCATCACATTACATAAATTGAAACACAGCTTCTATACCAAAATATCAGTAGAAGGATTCCATTGCCTAAAATCTTAATGACACTTGTAATCCTTTCAACACAAGAAGTCAAATGCCACTTTTATTAATCATATATACAGACCATGATCCATAATAATACCATAATGGTTTCATCCATACATCATCTATAACTACAACATTCTAGTATCATCTAAGTCAAATTAACTTTTGAAGCAACTAAAGCTAGCAAGAACTTGGTTCACATATCAGGATAGAAAAGTAGAGGGATTCCTTACGTATTCAAATTAGCAACATGCCTTAGTATTCCCCTTTAGGAACAATAAAGATTTCACAATATCCAGTTGGTCATAGGCTCCAATCTGGACAGCCTCTTTGATATGCAATAAGGCTGCCTACAATTACCCTCCCTCGTACCTTCGCTACCCAATAAGCCTCTCGCACCAAGGTGATACAATAGTTCTTTAGCAAGTTTAGGTATGTTGTGTCACAAGAACTTACCAAGGTCAAGACAAACCTAACATCGACAAAGATGCATACATACATATATACATATAGATAGAAAGATGCATACATACATACATATAGATAGAAAGATGCATACATACATACATATAGATAGAAAGATGCATACATACATACATACATACATATAGATAGAAAGATATTCACCGGCACTGTCCTCAACAGCAAGATTCAAACTCGCTTCTAATAGGATATGAGTCCTATTCTAACTAATTGGACCAGCCTTGGTAGCCATAATTGCGTATACGTACAGATATAACTGTTAATTGAAATATCGCAAAACTATTCATAATTGCATTGAGTCTAACATCTAGAAAACCTATGGTACTATACACAAACTATTAATCTAAACCCATGAAAACCAAAAACTAACAAATTAGCGTGTTTATAATTGAAATTCAGCTATTGAATTGAAAGGAAACTGAACGCACCCAGTGGAAAAGTAACTCTCGGAGGATCCAACATCCTCCTCGTCGCTGTCGTTGACGTCATCGTAATCGAGGTGGCCGCCGGACTCTTCGTCCCGGGGCACGTCGCTCCTCCTCCGGTACTCGAGCCACACCAGCGCAACGTGGACGAGGCACTGCAGCGCGTAGCCGCAGATCCACCACCGGATCGGCATGTTGGGCTTCTCCTTGACAGTGCAGGCGAGCATCACCACCGAGACCACCACGAAGGCCATGTTCCACGTCACGTCGAGCGCCACCACTGGCTTCGAGTACGTCCAGTCGGCGCGGCGCTCCTCGAGCTCACGGGCCGCAGTCTCCCGGACGACGGCGGAGTGGCCGCGGCGGCCGAGGAGGAGCGCGAGGACAGGGAGACGGGCCGCGGCGGCATCGGGTCGCGGGAGAAGGAGCGGCGCGTGGGGCTGAGGGGCGGCGTTTGGCGATGACATGATGATTGATGGCTAGAGAGAGAAACGCATGACTGAAAGTTGAAACGACAAAGCGAAAACGGGTAATACAGAGGGTTTTCTTGTTCTTGTTGTTCAAGTATTTTAGTTGACCTTGAATTTTCTATGATTATGCTATTGGTTTGGTGGTTCAAAAAATAAATTTGTTTGACATGTTTATGTTTTTATGTTTACGTGGATCCCTTGACACTTCATAAAACACTATCAATTTTGTTATGCCTCTTTTATTTCTTCCTAATTTGATTAGGTTTAAATTTTAAGCAAGTCTACACTCTCTACCTAAAATTAAAATTCATTGAATAAAAGTAATCGTGTAATTATTTAATTAACATGATTATCCATTTTCCGAATAAATAAATAAAATGTTAAAGTTATGATTTATGAGGTTCAGACACTCTTCTTGATGTGTCATGTCGGATAGACATATCGGACACCAATGCTAATTTCTAATTCAAAAAATATTTATTGGATTTCTAATAATTTCAATACACTGTTCTAACACAATTTTAAACACGAAAAATACATTAATTTTTTAAAAACTAAAATTTATTATATAAATTTTTGTTATGATTAAAAAAAAAAAAGTAAAAAATTGATATTTTGAAACATTTTTATATAATTTATAGTAGTATATATTTTAGCGATTCTAGTATGTTTTCAATATATTATAAATGCTAAATTCACAAATATTAGTTCAATACACAATATTAAAAATGATAAAATATGTTTATAAAACATTCAGTTAATTAACGAAATTTTGTAGTTAGGTGTGAATTTTAAGAACGTGAAATAATATTCTTTAAGTTTGTTTATAATTTATACAGGGTTTTTAATAAACTGGTCTATGGGTGAAGTCAAATAATAATCCAAAATTATAAAATTATTAATTTAAAAAAATAACTTTGACTTATTCATATAAGATGTATCAAACTAATGTATACTAAACTAAAAGCTATCACTTTAAATGAAACTTGTTTTTTTTTTTGTTAATCGTGTAACTTGTTTATTTAAAATGTTGCACTTTGAAGTTTATCAACTTACGGGTTAAGCCTATGAGAAATCAGTTATTATTATGATATAAGAAATCAGTTATCATGATTGGTGCTTTAAATTTTTTGTATTTATAAAATTTTAAACATAATGTCTATTTTTTTTATCTATGTATTGCTAATTCTTTGTTTTATAAAGAAAAAAGTTGGTGATTTTAAGTTTTCGTTAATTGAATAAGGAGATATATGCACCACGAGCATTTGTCTCTTATGTTATAGTAGAGAGATTACAAGCATAAGCAATAGTGTTGTGAAAATGAATTTTTACTATTTTTTTTTGTTGAGTTTTTGGTAAATTTAGGTATGTTATTTGTAAAATAAATTTTAAAAAAATCTTCTAATTTTGAAAGTTATGTTTGATGATATGATTATGTTTTTATATCTTTCGGTGTGTATGTTGTGTTGTTGTTCTCTGATTATTCTCAAATATAGACTTATTTGATTGTGTTGTTTTTTGAATTAGTAGCTTTTGTTAGAAGGTTAAAATGTTTAAATTTTATCTTATTTTTCTTCTTATTTCTTATATAAGAATTTAGTCACCTATTTATATCTATTTATTTATCGCTGATAAAAAATATTATCTATAGGTTTAACAAATTGAGTTTGTGTGAGTTGTATATAATTATAGGTTTTAAGAATAAGTCAATTATAGTTTATAAAAAATACAAAGTAAATTATAAATATTTTAACAAGTAAAACAAGAAACACAATGTTAATCGGTTCCAGTTGCATCAATCAAAACGTGTAGATATTAAAATTAAGTCTATCAACGTCAAAAACAAATTCTAATTAAGTTTATAATTTTCAAAATTCACTGGAATTAACATACTTTAGAATAGAAGAAAATGTTACAATAACATAAATTTTTATAAATTAAGTGTAGCATATAACTCATGCTGTTACACTAGTTATATAAAATATACTCAACCTCAAGTTCTTTTATCAACATTTTACTTTTTTTACTTTTTTCTAAAGTGGAGAATGAATATGACCATGATCCAAAAAAAAAAAGTGTGTAGTATAAGAAAATTCCCGCAATTACATACATTTTAATCTAAAATAAAATTATTAAATTAAAAAAATATTTTTCAAGAAATATACATAATATTTTTTAAAATATTGTACGGTTTGTATTTACAATTTTGAGTTCGGTATCATACTACTCAATGTTCATGGATAATTTTACTTTTACTAACTTCTTCTACACCAATGGTTACTATCAAAATATCTTAATTTATTTTTATAAAAAAAATAAGCCTATACTCTATTTTATAATAGAAAGATTAATATTTATTCATTTATTTCATCCTTACAAACATGCTAATATTAGTACTAACACTATATAAATCTAACTCTTGAAGCAACTATTTAGAACTTTTAAAGTTTTTTATAAGATTTGTCGTAAAACTCGTTCTTGAACTTGATTAATCACTTTTTCTGTTCAAAATCAGTGAATGTCCTATATCTATTAGTGATAAAAATATTTTATAATATATAATAATTATAAATCTTATTTTATATGCTGAGTCTATAAAGTTGAATTAAAGTTAAATTTAATTTTTAAATTTATCAAAATAATAAAATCTATTATAAGGAGAATTTTTTCTCCTTATCAAATTATTATTATCGTTATCAAATTATTTTGTCACACACGGCTTAATAAATGTTTAAATAACATCATATATATATATTATAATGACAAAATATATTTAAATATTAAATTAATTGATTGAGTAATAAAAGTGTCACTCTTTTAAGATCGGATTTTGAATGAAAAATTAAAGTTTTAGTCCTTGTACAATTGCATATATCAACTGAAATTTATTTATTTTTTAGAAATTAAACTAAAGAAATATGTACTATTTTTAGGTTACAGTTTGTATCGTTAAAACCTATAGAGATTAAAATCGAAGCTTTTTTCAAAACAGGAGCTGATTTTTAAATTGATTTTCACTGTACTGGCTAAATAATTAATTAATAATTAATTAATAATATACCCTAAAATTATTTGTTTATTTTTTGATTTTGCATTGGTCAGAAAACGAAAGTGTTTGCCCGCCACTATCAATTTACGAAAGCCTCCCCAAAACCCTACATTTTTCTCACTCCTCTCTTCTCTTCTCTTCTCTTCACTGCAAAAACTTTTTCTTTTCCGCCAATTTTCAATTTTCATTTTCCGTTTGATTCTCGGAAAAGCCACAAACGAAAGAGGGTTTTGAATTTCATTCCCAAATTCAGATTAAGCTTCTACCGAATGATGTCGTGGGAAGATGAGATTGTGATGCGCGATGTCACGAATGCGGGGCTTGTTGTCAGCGATCGCATTGGTCGCGAAGTTTCCTCTCAGCTCGACCTCGAAGAAGCTCTAGAAGCTTCCAGATACACCAGCCACCCTTATTCCACTCACCCCCGAGAGGTATCTTCCCAAAATTTTAGGGCTCGTAATTGTTTTTCTCGTTGTTGGGTCTCTCTGATTGGTCTTTCGTTTATCCATTTTTTTTCGTTAAAATTGAGCTATTAGGCTTAGGAATCCCCAGTGTGAGCATACCCAGAATAATGTACGGGAGGGGGAGGGCTAAATTCAACATTTATTAATGTAGACATGTGAAGCAAGCCTTATGAACTGCTTTATTTTCGCTTCACATGAAAAAGTCATATTTATTTGGAAATGGTTAAATACGAGGGATAGGTTTTACATTATTCAGTGCCCAATACCTCCTAGTAAGAAGGGCACGGTAAATTGGAGAAAAGAAGAAAGGCAAGTTGCACTAAACTTCCCCCTGAGCTTTCGCCCAACTTTCTATTGATACCCTTCCCTTTATTTGCTCCCTATATTAACCCCTCTAGCTGTTTGAAAAACAGTATACTAATGCCTTTTATACATTATACCTACCCTCCTTGCTGAAAAACAGCATACCGTGTGTACCCTTGTGAGTGACTTTGCAGTAAATGTTAAAAAAAGTAGGGGAATCATGTGCAATCTCAAGAAACCTTAGGGAGAATTAGTGTAATTTCTGAAAAATTAATAAATGGATAACTGGTTTTAGAATGAAATGGCTATTTGATATTTGGAGATATTATAGAGGAGAGGAATATTAAAATGACAATATGGATTTGGATGTGGTCAAGGTTTTAAATTGCAGTTATGGTTGTGGTTTGTTGCGTTTCTTGATATTGCCGTAGACAAATGTGGCTGATGCTGCCATAACTGTAGTTGTGTTGTGGTTGACCCTTAAAAACCATGATGTTATGGTCATGGACTGTTTTTAAGATTGTGGGTATGTTTGTTAGCATATTTAATGAACTGATGGTTCATTTAGTCTTTCCATCTAATGATGTTATTTAATGTCATTTCAGTGGCCCCCTTCCGTTGAGGTAGTGAATACCTGGGAGTTGCCTCCTGTGCTCATCGAAAGATACAATGCAGCTGGTGGGGAAGGAACTGCTTTTTGTGGAATATTTCCAGAAATACGGAGGGCATGGGCGTCTGTGGACAATTCATTGTTTCTTTGGCGTTTTGACAAGTGGTAAGTTCCATGTGGATGAGTAAGAAAGTTATAATTTAGATAAGAGATTAGACATTTGCTTAACTCATTTTTGGAATGATAGCTGTCTTTTTAGATTTTCTTGGTATGTAGTTGCTTCCTACCTTTTTTATTTGGCAGAC
Source organism: Phaseolus vulgaris (assembly GCF_051622355.1). Taxonomy (NCBI): domain Eukaryota; kingdom Viridiplantae; phylum Streptophyta; class Magnoliopsida; order Fabales; family Fabaceae; genus Phaseolus; species Phaseolus vulgaris. The sequence goes on along the minus strand of NC_143499.1, from coordinate 49,192,027 downwards.
ATTGAAGCAATGGAAGGAATTCATATTTATTAGAGATCTATTCCCTCTGACCATATTAAAAAAATGTTATTTTCCCTTTTTTATTTATTTCACCTTTTCAATGCTTTACATCTATGACATTGCATGGAGTATTATTAAAAATGATGGTCCTCTTCAATAGTTTACTGGGACAACATAGACAAAGCTTTTCGAAAAGATTTGTGGGTGCTAAATGTATAAAGATAAACTTTGTATGCATTTATTTTCTTGAAGTTTCTGTTTATGCTAGATTTTTTTGAAGTACAGCAACTGTTCTATAGTTATTTTGACTGTGAAACTGTTAATGTACAAAAAATTGGTAAGGGATGATCGCAGGGGAAATAGATGTTTGTTTAGTTGTTACTTATTCTAAAAAAATTAGAGCTATTTACTAGAAGTCATATACATGTGATGGATTACTTCTAACATAACATTGTTACTTCCATAGGGATGGCCAATGTCCTGAATTTAGTGGGGAGGAGCAAGCCATTTGTGCAGTTGGTCTTGCAAAATCAAAACCTGGTGTTTTTGTTGAAGCCATCCAATATCTTTTAGTTTTGGCAACACCTGTTGAGGTAGTATAACCATTTTATATTTTATTGATTTTCCCAGGACTTGTGGACTCAAATATTGTACTCAAGAACTAGTTCTTTATGTTTTTTGCCTAAACGATGTCCTGTGTGCTGTTTTTTCTGATCAAATACTGTTCATTTTGTTTTTTCCTTGTAGTACAGTATCTTCTTCCCTTTCTGAATCATTTAATTAAATGTTTCTGAATTGTTGTTCAATTGTTTCAACATGGTTTTATGTGGTTCTCTCTCTGTGGGTGGTTTGAATAGTATCTTCTTGGTTTGCTGGTAGCCTGGTAACTGGTACAAAAGTTAGCTGCTTTCCTTAAACTTTTCCAGTAGCATTCATAAAGATCATAACAAGTTTGGTTAGCCTTCTGAATTATTTACCTCTTCTTTTCTATTCCAGTCCATGTTGCTAAGCAGTTGGAGAATTTGTATGGCTCAGTCAATAAGGTCTTTATATAATATTCTTTTATTCATGTTAAAGTTATTTGGTGGTCAAGTGCTTTTCTTCTTCAGGTTTGCTCAATAGAATTTTGATTTAGCCTCTATCAATCTAGATGTGCCTTCGTTTGAGCAAAAATGTAACTTCCTGAGCTTTAGGAAATTTTGGTTTTAAAGTTCTTTGGTTTGAGTGTCATGAGAATCTTGCCTTTGGTACAGTTTGTCAATAACAAAAGTGGTTATTTAATAGTTGAAATTTGCATTGTGTGCTTGTTGTTTTACAACTTGCATGATAAAGTTGTTAATTTACTACCTATCACCATTTCTCAAAGGGTGGGTATGTATCCTGGAATCTTGTCACTATCACATGTGATTGGAACAAATCATGAAAAATTAAGCAGGATGCTGTCATTGGAGTAGTGTCTGAATTTGTCTTATTAAATATCAAGTCAAATGCAGTTTTTTCATTGTGTGTTATTTTTTTTCATTTTATGACAGTTCATTTTAGAAGATGTCCGTATAAATCTGTGTTGTGGTTTTGTTAGTTAGATATTCTATTTTTGCTGCTAAGTTTTTTAATACTGTATCAGTTTTCTGGGACCTGCTATAATCTTATTCTATAAAAGGGTTTTGTATGATAAGTTCCCTATGAATGATTTGCAGTATGTTCTTTCCAGAACTCCTTGTGGGAGAAGTATTGTTTCTTACCCCACTCTTTTTATTAGTTAATTTTAGTTGGAGTTTGTTGCTCTGGAGGAGCAGATGGCTCAGATCCGTTCGCAGAAGTTACATTGCAGCCTTTGCCAGAGCATACAATATCATCTGATGGGGTTACAATGACTTGTGTAGCATGTACTGACAAGGGTCGCATTTTTCTTGCTGGTCGGGATGGCCACATATATGAGGTTCTTTATTCAACTGGCTCTGGATGGCAAAAACGCTGCCGGAAAATCTGCATCACTGCTGGTTTTGGAAGTGTAATTTCGAGGTACTTTTTTTAGTAATTTTTTATCTACAAGTTATTGACATTCATGCTTGATTGCAAAATGATTTTTTACAATCATTGATTGTATATGCCATTTTCTAAACGGTATATAAAGTTACCTGATTTTTATAGCTAATAATGTCTTGTTAATTCCTTAGTAATTTAATATTACGTGTTATTTGCAGATGGGTTATACCAAATGTATTCAATTTTGGAGCTGTTGACGCCATCGTTGAAATGGTTTTCGACAGTGAGAGACAAATACTGTATGCACGGACTGAAGAGATGAAGATTCAAGTTTATGTTATAGGACCAAATGGTGACGGGCCGTTAAAGAAAGTAGCTGAAGAAAAAAATCTTGTCAATCAGAGGGATGCACATTATGGAGCTAGACAATCAACAGGATCAAGAGTCTCAAGTCGATCTCCAAAGCCATCTATTGTTTGCATCTCACCTTTATCTACACTTGAATCAAAGTGGCTACATCTTGTTGCTGTTTTATCAGATGGTAGAAGGATGTACCTATCTACCTCTCCTTCTAGTGGAAGCTTGACTGGATTTAACACCAATCATCACAAGCCTAGCTGTTTAAAGGTTGTCACTACAAGGCCTGCTCCTCCTTGGGGTGTTAGTGGAGGTCTAACATTTGGAGCAATGGCTCTTGGTGGTAGACCCCAGAATGAGGATCTCTCCCTGAAAATTGAGGCATCTTATTATTCTGCTGGAACTCTTATCCTATCTGATGCATCATCTTCGACCATGCCTTCACTTCTTGTTTTGAATAGGGATTCAAGCACACAGTCACTGCCATCAGGTAATTTAGGAACAGGTACCAGGAGTTCCCGGGCATTACGGGAGTCTGTATCTTCTTTACCAGTTGAAGGACGAATGCTTTCAGTGGCAGATGTGTTACCATTGCCAGATACTGCAGCTACTGTGCAGTCTCTATATTCAGAAATTGAATTTGGTGGTTATGAGAGCTCTATGGAATCATGTGAAAAGGTGTCTGGCAAACTCTGGGCTAGGGGAGATCTCTCAACCCAACATATACTGCCAAGAAGAAGGATTGTTGTCTTCAGCACCATGGGCATGATGGAAATTGCTTTTAACAGGCCACTGGACATTCTAAGGCGGCTATTGGAATCCAACACTCCTAGGTCAGTTTTAGAAGATTTCTTCAATCGTTTTGGTGCAGGTGAGGCTGCTGCAATGTGTTTAATGCTAGCTGCAAGAGTAGTGCATTCTGAAAACCTTATCAGCAACGTTATTGCTGAGAAAGCAGCTGAAGCTTTTGAGGACCCAAGAGTTGTTGGTATGCCACAACTTGAAGGTAGTAATGCATTATCAAACACAAGAAGTGCTGCTGGTGGATTTAGCATGGGCCAGGTTGTTCAGGAAGCTGAGCCTGTTTTTTCAGCTGCACATGAAGGGCTGTGTTTGTGTTCATCTAGATTACTTTTTCCCCTGTGGGAACTTCCTGTAATGGTTGTAAAAGGCAACTTAGGTCCTTCAGGTGCCCTAACTGAAAATGGGGTAGTTGTGTGCAGACTCTCTGTTGGGGCAATGCAAGTCCTTGAACAGAAACTCCGATCGTTGGAGAAATTCTTAAGATCAAGAAGGAACCAGAGGAGGGGACTTTACGGCTGTGTAGCAGGATTAGGAGATCTGAGCGGTTCCATTCTGTATGGTAATGGTTCGACACTAGGTGCTGGTGATCGCAATATGGTCAGAAACTTATTTGGTGCTTATTCCAGAAATATGGAGTCCAATGGTAACAGAACAACTAATAAAAGGCAAAGGTTGCCTTATAGTCCTGCTGAATTAGCTGCCATGGAGGTGGGCCTACTTATTTAAATGTTTGCATATGTGGTATGTTTTGTAAGTTGTTAGTTTAGTTTCTTCTCACTTGGGGTTGTTGTGCTACTACAGGTGAGAGCAATGGAGTGCATTAGGCAGTTGCTCCTTAGATCTGGCGAAGCCCTATTTTTGCTTCAACTTCTTTCACAGCATCATGTGACTCGATTAATTCATGGATTTGACTCTAGCCTTCAACAAACATTAGTTCAGTTGACATTTCATCAACTAGTTTGTTCTGAGGAGGGTGACCAACTTGCTACAAGACTTATATCTGCTCTCATGGAGGTAAAACCCTGTTTTGGGAGCCATGAAGGAGATCTCATCTACAAGAAGTTTACTCATTAATGGTGTTTTCATTATTTTTCTTAAATAAAGTTTTGTATCTTCTATAATAATTAGTTTCCTAAACTACATTCTCTACTCCAGTATTATACTGGTCCTGATGGCAGGGGGACTGTAGATGACATTAGTAGGAGACTGCGAGATGGCTGTCCAAGTTACTATAAGGAGTCTGATTACAAATTCTTCTTAGCCGTGGAAGCTCTGGAGAGAGCTGCTACGACTATAGATTCCGAAGATAAGGAGAATCTTGCGAGGGAAGCATTTAATTCGTTGAGTAAAGTTCCAGAATCTGTAGACTTACGAACTGTTTGCAAGCGTTTTGAGGATTTAAGGTATATCCTTTCTTTCTTGTGCTCTCCATTTTCATGGCCTATGGATTATTAAGCCTTTAATCTGACAGTCAGATTGTCTTGCCTGTTGCAGATTTTATGAAGCCGTAGTGCGCTTACCTCTTCAAAAGGCACAGGCTCTTGACCCTGCAGGTGATGCTTATAATGATGAAATTGATGCACCTGTCAGAGAACAAGCACTTGCTCGCCGTGAGCAGTGTTATGAGATAATTATCAATGCTTTGCGATCTCTGAAAGGTGACACCTTGCAGAAGGAATTTGGCTCTCCCATTAGATCAACTGTTTCACAATCTGCTCTTGATCCATCCTCAAGGAAGAAATATATATGTCAAATTGTTCAGCTGGGTGTCCAATCTCCTGACAGAATTTTCCATGAGTATCTTTACCAGGCTATGATTGATCTAGGTCTTGAAAATGAATTGCTAGAGTATGGGGGTCCTGACCTATTGCCATTTTTGCAAAGTGCTGGTCGTAAACCTATACATGAGGTTGTCTATTAGCTCTTTCTCCCCAATAACTAATTGATGACTGCTGTTTATTAGGTCAAAATGTTCAAATATTGTGTATTATAATTTTGGCTCTATATGTTTTGCCTGCATGCAATACTTCTCACATTATTTCTTTGAAATTTTAGTCTTTTGTTTTTCTGGATCTGCTAGGTTCGTGCTGTCACTGCGACAACTTCTCCAATGGGGCAATCGGGAGCACCAATGTCAACTAATCAAGTCAAGTACTATGAACTTCTGGCACGATATTATGTCTTGAAACGCCAACATATGCTTGCAGCTCATGCACTTCTTAGACTTGCTGAAAGGCGTTCTATTGATGGAGTTCCTACCCTCGAACAGAGGTTAATCAAATTCTTGCTTTCCTTGTCATTACTATCTCTTCTCTCGTTTCCTTTGAAACTTCCGAGTAGTTTGCCACTTTATTGCTGCAAACCTGGTTGAGATAGACAACCATACATAGAGTGAACCCTTACAGCATAGTTGTTCTCATATTGTGAATTCTAAGTCACTGAAATTTTATAGCCATTTATATCTCCTAGATGGATTTATTTTGCTCAACTTGCATTTAGCTTTACTGAAAGCTAAAGCTGACACTTGATCTAACCTTTGTATATAGAACATGGAAATTGATTCCTGATTCACTATTTGTTCTCAAGTGACTCTTGTTTCTTATGTGCTTGTGATGACTCAAATTCACAAACATGTCCATGACTGTACTAGCAAGATTCAGCATTTTACTTGTGTCAAATTGATATCCTTTTCCACTTAAGACCTCTACATCGCTCTCTGGAATCTACCAGGATTACTAAATTAGTTTTTATATGCTTGCATGGATATCTTATAGTTTTTAATTTGTACAATTCAGGTGTCAATACCTAAGTAATGCAGTGCTACAGGCCAAAAATGCAACTAATAGTGATGGGTTACTAGGTTCTGGTCGAAGTTCCATTGACAGTGGGTTCCTAGATTTGCTTGAAGGGAAGCTTGCAGTTCTCCGGTTCCAGATAAAAATCAAAGAAGAACTGGAGTCTATGGCTTCCAGGTCTGATGTTTTACCTAGCACATCAGGTTCTACCGAAAATGGTGTAATCCCTGAGGGTAGTTCTACTGATGTTGATATTGTAAATGCTACAAGAGAGAAGGCAAAAGAGCTAGCTTCAGATGTGAAGAGCATTACCCAGTTGTATAATGAATATGCTGTTCCCCTTGGGCTCTGGGAGGTACTTCCATTATCTTTTTTCGCTATTTATTGATTTGTTTTTATTTTATTTTGGGCTAGATTTGTGCAACTTTAGATTTTTCTCTTTTGCTTGTTCACATTATTTTTAATTTTGAACTCGAAGAATATCTCTAAGAGTTTGATATGAAAACTACTAGGTATAAGTACAAGTCTTTTTTGAGCTTTAGTGTCTAGATATTGATGGCAACCGAGATTCCATTGGTATAGGAAAGGGATCCTTGCCCAAGGAAGAAACAGCCCCTCTTTGAAGTATATTCCAGCAGAGGGCATGTGCTATAATATAATAACTGTTATGTTGATTGTTCATGGTAGGAGTTATGCGTTGTTTTGTGCTGGATGTTGTAGAAGTTAGGATCAGTTATTTATTAATATTAGTATGGATGGAGTAGTAGAGTAGTGATATGTTTGTAGAGATTCCTTGTAGCTTGGACAGAAAAATCTTCGCTGTAGGAGTATGACTCTGGGACAACAACTACCACAGTATTGTCTGTATTTTGTGTGCTTTAATAATGCTATTCATCAATCTATTAATTGGTGTTCTATCAATTATTCTGATCAAGTTGTTTGTAAGTGTTAATTTGTTGAAGTAGGGAAGCGAAGGACGTGTTATTATTTTTGAAGAAAGAAAAATAAAGGATTTGAGGTTCTCATTAAATTTAAGTTTTAAAATTCCTTTTCCACCTGCTATGTTCAAGTTCTAAAAGCAATGATGTTACGGGAACTAGTAACTTTATTCATTCCCGTTCATCTCCTTTTTCTTCCGATTATTTTTTTTAGCATAACCAAACTGTGAAATATACTTATGATTTCTTTTCTTTCCAATGATACAGAATTATATTCAGGGAAGTTGTGACCTTTTTTCTCTTTTCTCCTGCAAATCCTTTCTCTATTTTCAAACCAAAAAGCCATTACAGATTTTGTTGCATCTGCTACTATACTGCTGGGCGATTTTGTGGGTGTTGTTTTGTAGTATTTTTGTTGAAAAGGTTGTCCTAATATTGTGAAATTTCTTTATCAAAGCTCCTGTTAACAGTTTTTCATTTCCTGCTTTTCCTTTAGATATGCCTGGAGATGCTGTACTTTGCCAATTATTCTGGTGACACCAACAGCAGCATTGTCAGAGAGACGTGGGCTAGACTTATTGATCAAGCTATATCAAGAGGGGGCATTGCTGAAGCTTGCTCAGTACTAAAAAGGGTTGGGCCCCGCCTTTATCCTGGTGATGGAGCTGTTTTACCCCTTGACATTATTTGTCTTCACCTAGAGAAGGCTGGACTGGTACATCTGCCTATTTACTAATTGATTTTTACTGTAAATGCTACTTGAGTACCTCTGTATATATACTCTCTTGAACACCTATCAGTTCTGTCAGGCAGGATTTGGTTGAATTATCTTATATACGAATTCATGTCTTTCTGTAGGAGAGGTTGAATTCAGGGGTCGAAGCTGTTGGAGATGAAGATGTTGCAAGAGCCCTTGTTTCTGCTTGTAAGGGTGCAGCTGAACCTGTATTGAATGCATATGACCAATTGTTATCGAATGGAGCTATTTTGCCATCCCCTAGTGTTAGATTACGTATGTTGAGATCGGTTCTAGTAGTACTTCGAGAGTGGGCAATGTCTGTATATTCTCAAAGGATCGGTAGCAGTGTTGCTGGGCATTCCTCTCTAATACTAGGTGGAGGATTCTCATCGGAACGTGCTGTCGCCAGCCAAGGAATTCGGGACAAGATCACAAGTGCTGCAAACAGGTTCTCTTCTTTACACTTTCATGTATTCATATTTTTGTTATCTGATTTCTCAAATCTTCATTGTATAGATGCATTGTTTATGTGCAGTTGAAGTTGTGATCTGATTGAGTTTTCCACATGATACAGGTATATGACTGAGGTGCGGAGGTTAGCCCTTCCACAGAACCAAACAGAACACGTCTACCGAGGTTTCAGAGAACTTGAAGAATCGTTTATAAGCCAACATTCATTTGATCGATTTTGATGTTTGTTGCAATATATAGTGTTGTATCAATTGTTCTTATCATATAATTATTTTCAAATAAGAAGATTATAATTTTTCACATGGGATGTCATCATGTGATTCTTTTTAATACAATCTCGTGTATCAATTAGAAATATCATCAGCTGCATTTAAGCTTTAAACGTTTCATAATTCTAACTGTTTCATGAGAATACTTTTCACCAACAAACAAAAATTAGGTATTTTTAACCATGATTCCGCGTATGAAATTTTTGTTACTAAGCGACACCTTTTCTTTCTAAACTAAAACACAGTATAAATAAAATAAAAAAGAAGGAATATTTTAATAGAAAATCAAATACAACAAATTATTCTATTTTTTTAAGAAAAATCTCTAAATAAAATATTTCAAAAACTTAAGAATTTGGTCTTTACAAATAAAGTTAAAGAGATAAAGACAGAAATAACAAAATCAAACCCTCAAAAAAGAAGAATTTGTAGACGTGAAGGCCACAACACGCTTCAAAGAAAATGGAAAATAATATATATATATATATATATGTATATTATATTTATATGTATGTATGTATATTATATTTATATGTATGTATATTATCCAATACTATTTGGGTAAACTAGTATAACATTAGTTGGTTTAATTAATAATTTAAGTTATGACATGAATTTGAGTTGAAATTTATTTGATTTGTATAATATTATTTTTCATAAATAAATATTTTGTCATGCTTCTACATAATATGGGCTCTTTTCTTATATGACAAGAGATGTTACTCAAAATAAAATAAAATAGTGAAAAAACTTTGTAATAGCAAATAGAAATTCTCCTTGCACCATATCACTTCTAACTTCTAACACGAAAAATTAACAATTTTGTCCTTAACATTCTGGTTATTCATGTCCATAACATAAATAATACATTTCTGGATCTGTTCATTCGAAATTGATAAGTGACTTTCAGTCACCATGCGTAATCTTATCAAGACACTCAACAATGATTTTCGGATGTCAAGATCTGAAAGCCCTTTTTTATCTTTTGAATGCGAATATATTAAATCTACACCGAATGCTTTTGAATATCTACCACTTTCCGGACATCGATATCCAACAACATCTTTGCACCCCACCACAACAAACACCTCCATCACCTCCACTCAAAACGCTTCCACCACAGCAAACAAGCTTCTCTGCAATAAAAAATAAAAAATTTAAAAAAATAACAAGGATAGTTTAAGATTTAAAAAAATATATTGGGTGTAGATTAAAATAGATCAATTAGTCATAAAAAGATATTAATTACAATAAAGTCGAATTTATAGTGTTGATATTCAAAAAATACCTTTGATCATGACACATAAGAAACATGATTGGCCACGAATCGAGGACGTTTATGTAACATCCTCGTTCTCTTTCAACTTTCAGCTTCAGTTGTTACAGATAAATAAAAAAAATAAAGAAAATTGAAGTTCCTCTCTAAAAAATAACGCGTTTAATTATTATTACTATATTATTGATATTATGCTTTCAATTTTGTAAAATAGGAAAATTAAGAAAAACATTTTCAAAAAATATTTGGTATTAATTTAGCCTGAAAGATGTAATTATGATTCTGGTGACCAGAGAAATAAAGTTTTACTGTATGGCAATACGTTTGTAAGAAAAAAAAAAGGTTTAGGTAAAGTTAGTTAAAAATGTGAAGAACAGAACACTAAAGAATTTTTATAATACAAGACTCTTATATTCAAGACAATTTTGTGAATTGGATATTTTTTATTGAAAATACAAACATTTTTAATATTAATATATTTATCAATGAGTAAATATATATATATATATATATTATTATTTTTTTATAATGAAAATATTCTTATCGTTTTAGAATTATAGATTATTATTATAATTAATAATAATAAAATTGTTATTATTATTATTATTATGAGAAGGATCTTAAAGAAAGAGTCGACAGAACTTTCGACCATTTAAAATTGGGAAAAAAATTAGGTCCCGTTTTCAATTTCTTCTCGTTTCAATTCACGAATTTGATCAGATCTGATTCATCCCAATTCCATTTTTCCAATTGAAGTCGCTTTACACGTCACTCGTTATCCCGTTATCCCGAAAAAAAGAAAATTGAATTTCCGATTTGGTTTGTGATCCCCAAAAAGAAAGAAAGGGGGAAATCTACAAGAGGGAAACAGCAAAATGTTTCGCTTTGAGCAGGAGAAGATCCGAAAACGAATTTGATTCGTAAAGTTGTTTTCTTTTCAGCAATCTAAGAGTTCCCAGCTTGGTGGGTGTTGCCATGGCCGACGCTCTCTCGCTGATTCCGGCAGCCGTGCTTCGCAACCTTGCTGACAAGCTCTACGAGAAGCGTAAAAATGCTGCTCTTGATGTTTGTCCTCTGCGCCCTTTTCACTGTTCTTGGTTTAATTTCTGCAACTAGCACAATTTGGGGTTTTAGGGTTTTGGGTGTTGATTATGTGTGTGTGGTTGTGTAGATTGAGGGGATAGTGAAGCAGCTAGCTACTGCTGGGGATCATGATAAAATAACGGCTGTTATCAATTTGTTGACTACGGAATTTACTTATTCACCACAAGCCAATCACCGGAAGGTATTTTTTGTTTTTGGGAAATTTTGTTGATTTGGTTTACTTTTCAATATATTGGTCATTTTTTGTGCTGGTTAGATTTATTTTTCCTAAAAAAATCAATGAAGGGAGGATTGATAGGATTAGCAGCTGCAACTGTTGGGTTGACTTCTGAAGCAGCTCAGCATCTTGAGGTACCCATTTTTGAATTTTTGTTTTATTCATCCTGCTTGGTTTGTTTGTCTGTCTTGGCTTACAATTTCAACTCTTTTCTCTGGGGCAGTCATTCCAAATTCATTCCAGTAGTATTTAATAATGTTATATCAGTTTCGTAATTCATGCTTGTTGCAAATGGAATTATAATAGGTGCAGTCTTAAGTTGTCAACTTTCTGGTCAAGGAACACCCGAAAGAAAAATGTTAAACTCTGAGGGATTAAACTGTTAAATGTTGAGATTTAGTCAGCTAAATCATGTCCAACTGTTAATGTATTCAGATGAGCGTTGCAAAATTGATTTCGGTTAAAATTGATTTTGGTTAAAATTTATTTGAAGTAATGTGTTTTATGTTTGGATGTTTTTATTATAAAATCAAGTTAATAGTAAAACTTTTAGTGTAAATTTTTATTCAATGTAAAATCTACCTAAAATTGTTTCAAGTTAGAACCAAACATTTGAAAATTAATCTAAAATCACGTGGTATTATAATGCGATTGAGGATCTAACGTGAAACAAACACGCAGTTAATAGAGATGTATTCTTTTGGAATGAATTTATTAGAAAATGCATTAATGTTGGCCCAATTTAAACTTATAATAAGTGTTTTTGAGATAAGAACTTTTTAAAACAATCACTTATTTAAGAATCAGATAGGATCTACTTATCCAAATAAGCAGAAAACTATTTATTTTTAAAATAAGCAGATTAGGCAAACAAATAAAAAAGAGAAATCTGCTTATTTTATGAAATAAACACATTTAAAAAAATAAGCACGAATAAACCAGCTCATTATCCATTACTTTGTTGTTGATCTTATTTTATCATGACTGTTCACTTATAATTATTGTACCTGACAGCAAATTGTGCCCCCTGTGTTAAATTCTTTCTCTGACCAAGATAGCAGAGTTCGCTATTATGCTTGCGAAGCACTTTATAACATTGCCAAGGTGAGAATTTGATTGTGCTGACAATTGTACATGTCAACCTGATCATATACTATACTCTAATGTGCGTCTTTTTAATTTTATGTCAGGTTGTGAGAGGGGATTTTATTATTTTCTTCAATCAGATCTTTGATGCGCTATGCAAACTTTCAGCAGACTCAGATGCTAACGTACAGAGTGCTGCTCACCTCTTAGATAGGCTTGTGAAGGTATGTTTTTCTTGAAGTCCAATCAAGCGTTTGTGTTCCTTTGTTTATGTGCAATGGCTAACATATGCTGAATAGGATTGATCTAACAATGATTTATAGCTGTTACCTTTAGGTGAACTTATGATTTAACTAATCTAAATATTGGTTTATTGGAACAGGATATTGTGACTGAAAGTGATCAGTTCAGGTGCACCATTCTCTCGAGTCTCTTTATTATATGTTTCTCTGTATTTAGTGTTTTAAGTTTTTAAGAGACTTAGGCAAACAAATATCTGAATGTAACTCTTTGAACAAGGCTTCGATAGGCGAGAGGTGTAAACACCGAAAGGTGTGAAGCAATCTTGTATTAACGAAGCAACTTTCACTTTTCATCACCTAAATGAAATATTGAAAGTCAATCTATTCCACCTCACTTGAACTTACACTGCCTCATTCCCTTCCTTTTTCTTTTTTGATCTTTAGTATCGAAGAATTTATACCACTGTTGAGGGAGCGCATGAATGTTTTGAATCCATATGTCCGTCAGTTTTTGGTAGGATGGATTACTGTATTGGACAGTGTCCCAGATATTGACATGCTGGGATTTCTTCCTGATTTTCTTGATGGTATGCGTATTATTTGAAGAATGGTCATTTTCTTTCTCAACATCCTGTACAAAATGAAAGTCTGCCACCTAATCATCTATAAACATCTCAGGCTTGTTTAATATGTTGAGTGATTCAAGTCATGAAATTCGTCAACAAGCTGATTCAGCTCTTTCAGAGTTTCTTCAAGAGATTAAAAACTCCCCAGTAAGGCTCCTGTTTATTTTGCTTGAGTTGTAATGCTTTTAGCACTTTTCAAAGTCTAATTCTTCTTTTAAGAAATTGCTTTCCCCCGTTATCTGTTCAGAGGAATGTATACTAGCCATCATCTCCTTTCTATGGTTTTCCTGTTTGACTTTTACATCATTCAATTCCCTTGAATTGTTATCTGTATGAGTAAAATTTATTGCAGCCATCACCCACTTTTATATCTTTCCTATAATCCTTCTTTTTGGGTTGATATACCTATTAGCTAGCAGTTAGTTGTGTTGATTAACTGAGCTTTACCTCATTTTCAACTACTCCTTTGACACAAAATGCAAAGTTTTTTGTTCATTTGTCATTTTCTGACTCGAGCAGTGCTACTCTTGAAGTCTGTAGATTATGGTCGCATGGCTGAAATCCTGGTACAGAGGGCTGGTTCTCCGGATGAATTTACTAGGTTAACAGCTATCACATGGGTAAGTGGTATTGCTATTCTTTGACTTGAGAGTAAATTATTTACTCTTGTAATACTTTATGCTTGCGGTTGACGTCTCAAAGCTAATAATTCTTATGTCAAAAGCAACATTATTAGTTACTTGTGTTCGTTTGTATTTTATTTATATTTACATTTACATAACTTCTGTATCCTCAATTTAACAGATAAATGAGTTTGTCAAGCTTGGTGGAGACCAGCTTGTTCCATACTATGCTGACATTCTTGGAGCCATTTTGCCTTGTATATCAGATAAAGAAGATAAAATCAGAGTTGTAAGTTTTTGAGCTTTTTTTCTTTCCTCATCTATTGTTTTGTTTCTGTTTTCCATCTTTTTAATGACATTGCTTCCTTCCATGTAAAATAATAAATTTGAAATTATCTATGGTTTATGTGTAAGGTTGCTCGTGAAACCAATGAAGAGCTACGTGCCCTCAAAGCGGATCCAGCTGAAGCGTTTGATGTAGGAGCAATCCTCTCCATTGCCAGGAGGTGTAGTTTTCTTACCTGGGTGGTTCGGCCACTGTAGATCCTATTGAGAAATGATGAGGGTCCTTTCTATTTAGCCAACTACTCTATTTTGCACTGATTATTTTTTATAATGATTTTTACTGAGCAGGCAATTATCTAGTGAATCGGAGGGTACTCGAATTGAAGCTTTGCACTGGATGTCAACCCTCTTAATCAAATATCGTAACGAGGTGACTTGATTGCTATTTTTTGTTTATGTGAAATGCTCTGTAATGGCTTTTGTGTGATCTCCTTCGTGTCTAAAACAGGTTTTGCAATATCTGAATGACATATTTGACACCCTGCTCAAAGCACTTTCAGATCCATCTGATCAGGTATTTTAGTTATCCAGATATGATTTTTTATCTCTTTCATCAATTAATTTATTTCTCAAAATCTTTGTGAAAATGTGGTTTTATTAGTGACTTGTCTTATGGATAAGCTATAGTATTATTTGATAAAACCATATGGATAAGTTGCTGTCTTCATCATTTTTTCTTGAAGTGCTCTCATATTCATTCACTGCTTCCTCCATATGTAATAAAAATAGCTTTGAAAAAATAAGTGCCAAGTGGCTCCAGGCCTCTGCATTAACTCTTGTTTATGTAGGTTGTGTGCATCAAATTTACTTTGTGCCATCCTTTAGAATTTGTTGTACTGCGTGGATGAAGTTTGGAGTTTGAATAAATTTACAGGTCAAAACATGACCATATCTGGTAATCAGATTCTATGCAAAAAGAGTGGAATTTTTTATGCCATTCTTGCTTGATGTTTTTATATTTAATTTTCTTGTTTATAATGATTTCCTATTCTCCCCCAGATGTACCTCGTTTTCATTTGTTACAGTAATGTTTTTTATTTCTCTGGAAAAAATGGAGTATTTGTTGTGGCTTTGTTATAAGCATTTCTGTTATTCTACCCGCTAGTGGACTTGTCATATATACCTTTTTGACTCCTGATTCTTGACTACAGAATAATAAACAATTTTTTTTAAGTTTCTCCTATCCTTAATTGTACTATTGTTCACTTTGTGCACATCAAAACTTGAACTGTCAGTGATTTGTTCAGTTTTTAATTGAATAGGTTGTTCTTCTTGTTCTTGATGTTCATGCATGCATAGCAAAAGATCCTCAGCATTTTCGGCAACTTGTTGTTTTCTTGATGCACAATTTCCGGGTAGACAATTCCCTTTTGGAGAAGTAAGCAGCTGATTTCCTCCATCCAATATATTCTTTATTTATATGTTTTTCTTTCATTCTGTTTTTTTATTAATTTTAATTTGTTACAATGTAGACGTGGTGCTTTGATAATTCGACGGCTCTGTGTACTTTTGAATGCTGAGAGAGTCTACCGTGAACTTTCCACTATACTAGAAGGGGAGTCTGACCTGGATTTTGCTTCAATTATGGTCCAGGTGGGTTGACAATTTCCAACTCATGTTATGATTCTACAATTTACTATCTTGCAAGTCCTTCATGATGGGGACTATAATATTTATTTTGACTCTTGTCCTTAACTGGCTTTCATCTTCTTGTCCTTCCCTCAAATTTACAGGCTTTGAATTTGATATTACTCACATCATCGGAACTATCCGAGATTCGATATCTTTTGAAGCAATCACTGGTTGATCCTGCTGGGAAGGATTTATATGTTTCTTTGTATGCCTCGTGGTGTCATTCTCCAATGGCAATTATAAGTCTCTGCTTATTAGCTCAGGTAAATATGTGTATGTGTATATATTCATGTATGTATAGATTGGTTAGTATTACTATTAGTTTTATGTTTTAGCTCACATTTTTGCATTCAGACACATTGACATTCTTAAACAATGCAACTTGTGGATAATAGATAGCTTAGCTTTTGTTTGGATCATGCGCCCCCTTTTTTGAAATATGAATTGTCTTCCTCGACAGGCTTACCAACATGCGAGTTCTGTGATCCAGTCTCTGGTTGAAGAGGATGTTAATGTCAAATTCTTAGTCCAGCTTGATAAATTGATTCGCTTGCTGGAAACTCCTATATTTGCTTATCTAAGATTGCAGGTGCTTAATTCAATCCCTTACACATACCTACGTTCTTGATTTAGAACATGTATTTTGCATTTATTTTCTTTTTCTTTGCTAAAATGGTATTTTAATTTGTATGTCCTGTTACAACTTTCATTTATCTTGCCTCATATTAACGTTTTCTGACTTCCTCTTAAGGATGTAACCCACATTTCAGATGCAGTCATTTATCCACCCCCTCCCTAAATCTTATTTTGTGTTATTCATCTTGCTTCTTATAGTTCAGACATCCTTTGGTTGGTGTTTCTTTTTCGTTGAAAGGGAAAAATAATATGGAGAAATGTATGATTATGTTACAATTCGAATAGCTGGTTGCTACTATTTTTGGTGGCTCTCAGTTTCTTTAACGATGAAATCACACTATGTTGTTCCCAACCAAGTCTCACTTCCTACCAAGAATATTCTCTATCCTCATAATAGTTTTTATCCTTCTTTTGTTGTATATCAGATAAATCCCCTTTGTATCAATGCTGTGATGGATGGTTACATTTTTAATCGTTTCTCTTAAGTATCTGAATTATAATTTCATTTTACAGCTTCTCGAACCTGGAAGATATCCATGGCTGTTTAAAGCATTGTATGGTCTTCTGATGTTGCTTCCTCAGGTCTGTGTGTAACTTGAACAATTTCTTTTTCCTTTTTTAATAAATCTTGCAATCCACATCCCTTATGCCCTGTGGAATGTGTTCAAACATCCTAAATTTTTGAATGTGTAAATACAAAATTTTGATGATACAAATGGGTTTGCTGTTCATGTTAACACCTCATTTTATGTTATCATGCAGCAAAGTGCTGCCTTCAAGATTCTCAAAACTCGCTTAAAAGCCGTGCCATCGTATTCCTTCAACGGTGAGCAATTGAAAAAAACATCCTCAGGGAATCCCTATCATTTTCTCCAAAACATGTCTGGTGGATCTCAAATCAGTGAGGATGGTGACATGACTTTGGATCGTGGGAACTCACTCAATGGGATAAATTTTTCTGCAAGGTTACAACAGTTTCAGCAAATGCAGCACCAACATCGTGTGCATTTGAAAATACAGACGTCCAAATACTCCTCCTCATCAAAGGTGGCTTACCTTATTCATTCTGCATGTTACTACTTTTAGACTCTCTTATTAAGAAGCTAAGACGAATTTTCTCTTTTTAAGTTAAAATTAACTTACACTACTAAAAAATCATTAATTAGAAACCAATATTAGAGACAAAAAATTATTAGTTTCTATATTGATTAAATTAGATACTATCTTAGAGACTTAAAAAAATTATTGGTATCTAAATTAATTTATATTATTGATAAATAGTTTCTAAATTGATATCTAATTAGCTACCTAAGTTAAACCTTAAACCAAACCAATTATTTAAATTCTAAAGTTGGTATCTTAGAAACCAATTTAGAAATCATTTATCAAGATTAGAAACTAATTTAGATACTAATAATTTTTTAGTCTCAAATAATATTTAATTTTGTGAATATAGCAACTAATACGGTTTTTTATTTAATGATTTTCTTGTAGTGTTATGGAAGCTGTGAGGTGTATACCTTGTTCATTTCACTTCATTGAATTCTGATTATGGAAAAATAAAAATTGATCTGATACCATTACTGTTTCTGTTTTAAGACTATTTTAACAAAAAGTTTGTTTGAAAATGCAGGAAGCACAGAGACATGAAGAGCCAAAGCGACCTCAGTTGAGTGAGGTTAATGTTGTTGCTCCTTCAAGATCATCTAAAAGAGCCCAGGGTAGCTAGAAAGAACACTGCTCATTGCCCATATTGAGTCAATCTTATTGTGCACTGATCCCAGTGTATGTGAACTTTGAATGGGATCGGGTATTGATTTGTAAAATTGTAAATCATAATAGCTCTTTCATTGTACTTATCATAGAAGGTTGGGGTGGTGAAAGATGGGTTTTGGAATCATCATGAATATAAAGCTTGGGCTTTGCTGGGCTATTCTTTTGACCTTGTAAACGAAGTGCATACCCACGTGGTTCTGTTGTTTTTGTTGAAAACCATGTGGGCTAGAGGGGTATTTTATTTAGAAAAATTGCTTTTTGTTCATCGTGTCATGTGCTGCCATATATATAATAATATAACAAAGAATTAGCTGCTTAGTTGTTTTTGTATTTCGTTTCATTTCATTATTTCTAGACAATGTGATTGCCTTAACAATTCGATGATATATGGACATAGAATAATTCATATGATTACCTTTTCCTTTTCAACAAGTCTATTTTCATACTTTTTAGCTTTCTTTTGCTTCTATAATAAAGCTCAAGTAACCACTAATTATAATTCTAACTGGAAAGTGAAATAGACTCATCATGGCCATAGTCTTGCATCTCTTTTAAGATTGAGGAACTTAGTTGAAGTTATGAATTTTGGGACACTTCTCTTAAATGACATGTTTGTGTTGGATACATGTATCCGACACCGATACTTGTTAGGACACGTATTAATAAAGTGTCCAATTAAAAAAATATTTGCTAGATTTTTGACAATTATAACACGATTTTAACCATTTAAAAAAATTCTAAAAATTCAAATTTACTATATTATTTTTTAGTATTATAAAAATAAATAACATATTTTTAAACCAATCATAAAAAAACATCTTTATTATTAATTTATATAATTCATAATTATATAATATATAGATTCGTATTTTCGTGTCTTACATTAAGAGATTATCTCTGTATCCATCGTACATGTCGTATGAGTGTTTATTACAACAGGCAAAAATTTACACCATATAAGACAACGGATTTTTTTTATTACATATACATAAATCTACAATTGTTGATTATTGATTATAATAACATACTAGCAAGTGCAAACCCAATTGATATGCCTAGCAGCACAGCCTGAAACGAAAAACTGCAAACTCCAGAAGAATGATGTAATCCCCGGTGAGCAAACATGGTCAGTTTCAGTTAAAAGGTTGAAACATTGCTCTTATGTTGTGTGGTAAGGTAACTATTATTCTTGGTCTCACAGGGCATAGATCTTCTCAATGTCAGAATCGTATTCATCATCCAAGTCTGATATATTTGCAGAGTAAGACCATGAAAAAGATTTGCTTCCACTTGCTCTCTTGATGCGTCTCTGGGAATCACTGCGGAAAATACCAAAATGTTGGCGAAAAACAAAGTAGCACATGCTTAACAGAGTCCCTACTAGAATAGGTACTCCCAAAAGGGTTATGGTGATAGCCATCCATGTTTTCCCTCCAACAACCTCAAAAGCTATTGCTAGAAAAGCACCACAAGTGCAAGCACATGCAGCCCACATCAGCTTGTTAACCACTGACACAATCTGCTTTTGAGCCCTTGTGTCCCAGGCTACCAAAGTTATTTGAACTACCACAACTGCAAGAGAAATGAAAAGGGATGTGGAATTCAGAAAGCAGAAAACTTGGAAACTAAGATGATCTGCTATATTAGCTTTTCCAATCTCTTCTCCAGGTTTCACTTGATATTGACCCGGCAAATTGAAGATGGCCAAGAAGGCTATTGAGGCAAAAAGAACAGCAACCACTGTGACTGAATTAATGGTGTTTTGAACTGCTTCTCTATGAAGTTTCTTCAGTTCCTTGGCAATTCCAGAAACCCTTCGACGAGTTGTTTCATTTTGTATGAGTTGTGACTGCACCTCATGCTTTATGTCACTCACTGTTCTTTTAAGCTCCATTGCTTCGTCTACTTTGCCAACATGTCTTGCATGCTTAGCTCCGTATTCTGCAAGGGCTTCCTGGATTTCCAAAGCTGAATCTCCATAAGGCAGTTTATCTGCCAAGTCCAAGGCTGTTTCTTGCTGCTTGTTGATGGCATTAACATCCATTGCAGAGTAGCTTAGCAAAAGGATCACTATCTGAAAACGAACCACGTGTCAGTAAAGCCAGAGAACAATCATGAAAGAAAACAAAGTGCAGGAAATCTCACATCGACTAGAAATTAGAACATCTCATAGTATATAAGTGGTGCAAATCTCACCTTATAAGCTGGTTTTATGAAGTTGAGTTATGCTTAATGTCCACTTCTTAATATAGTACCAGAGCCATTTTTTAAGCTATCCTAATGAGTGTTTGTTGGACTTATCAGATTAGAACATGCCATTGAGGTAGACTTAAAATCACTTCTTAATAACAAGTTCATTCATTTTGCTCAATTTATGCATATGAATAAAAGTCAAGTCATATAGCATGAGACGGTTTGGGGTTAAAAGGTCACACACGGTTTCTTAAACCAGAGGTGGGATTTAATAAAAAACAACCAATAGGCAATGTTGTATGACCAAACTACAAAGGAAGTTCATGCATCTTTTGTGTTCTATAAATTTTATAGTTGTATTGTCTTAAAACCATCCCATGCCAATCTTGGATTTTCCCATTATCCAAAGTGGCAACTTATTTATGTTCCAGAAAACTAAGATCTTATAGACAAGTAGAATGAAACCAAAGCAAGTATGATAACAGAAAGAAAAAACACAGCCACTGTTGAATAGAATGTGAATTTAACCTGTGAACGGCATTTCCTTGTAGCCATGTGAAGAGCTGTATTACCCTTTTTATCTCTCTCATTCAATATAGAAGAATCAGCTAGTAATATCTCCTCCACTACTAGGGTACACTGTCCTTTGACAGCCATATGAAGTGCAGTTTGACCTTTTCTATCTTTTATGCATACTATTCCTGGATCCCTACCAATAACTGCTTTTACAATGCGAACCAGACCATACCTAGCAGCATTGTGCAGTGAAGTTTTTCCGTTTTTCCTAACAATAAACATTGAACTGACATCAACATCCAAGATAGCATTCACCACATCCAAGTGGTCTTGAACTGCAGCAGAATATAGAGGACTGGTGTTTGAGGAGTCGCATAACTTGCAGAGCTCAGGCCAAACATTCAGAAGCTCCTTCACAATATCTGGAAATAGATTGGCAATGATAAATATATCATAATTGAAATACTCATTTAGAATCAAATATTGAAACATGATAATACTCAGTTCATCTTGTCCCTGATTTCTAATATTCTTGGACCTACAAACATTATGATAAAAATTGCATCCAAGAGTACCATAGATCATAACTTGTCACTCAGCAGCTATCTACAATCCTAATAGCTTACACATGTGGTTATCATCAAATCCATCCATGGTTGAAACATTCAATTTGTAGTAGTGCTGTCATAAGGAGATGAAACTCATTTCAGGGAAGTGACAACATGGGGTGTCAAAAGCTATGAGGCTCAGACACTCCTCTTAAATGACATTTCATGTCAGACACACGTATCTGATACCGATACTCGTAGAACACGTATTGGTCCAATTCAAAAAATATTTGTTGGATTTCTGACAATTCTAAGATTCTAACACAATTTTAAAAAAGAGAAACAGATTAACTTTCTAAAAATTCAAACTTATGTATAAATTTTTAGTATAATTATAAAAATAAGAAACATTCTTTTGAACCAACCATGAAAAAACATCTTTCTGTTAAAAAAACTGAAACATCATTATTGTCAATTATATTATATAATATATAAATCTGTTTCCCAATATCCTACGTTTTTAGAAATGATACGTATTTTTGTGTCAGTATCCGTATCGTATAAGTATCCGTGTGTCTATGCAACATAGGTCAAAATCCATTATATAAAGGATGTATGTATATTCTATCCATGTGCAAAAGAGAATCATAAAAACTACCATCAAAACATTTGTGAATTAACAGCAATATCCAGTACCTCCTAACAAGATTCATTCAATCAAAATGAAATAACAAAAATACGAACCTAGATGGCCACGTTTGGCAGCAACATGAAAGGCGTTCATATCAGACTTGGAGCGAATCTTGAGGGCTTCGAAGTCACACAAGTTGAGCAAGTAGCTGAAAATCTCTTGCAGATTATGCTCTGCAGCGATGTAAAGTGCAGTCTCTCCAGCATCGTTCTGAAGAGACATCACATCAGAGAGCGATGACTCTTCTTCGTTCTTCACTTTCTCCACCAGTTTCTTCACCCCATCAAAGTCCCCAGATCCAACACTCGAAAATATTGATTGGTACGCTAAGAACCGCACACCCTTTGACTCCATCATGCACTTTCTCTCACTCACTCAATTCAACGAACAAAAAACAAAAACAGGGTTCTTGTTATTTCACTGTTTCAGCTACCTTCCATGTAGGAAACCCAGTAGCAGAAGAGCTGAAATGACAAAACTTGAATAGTTTTTTTGTGTGATGAAGATAGAGATGGAGAGAGAGAAGGTAGTGGAAGGGATATGGATGGAAGAATGAATGGATGGTGCGCAGAAAGAGAAAGGGTGATTGAGAATGCGATTCTTTGTGCTTGCACTCAATTATTTGTTTGAGTGAATTTATTTATCTTTAATTAATTAGTAATAAATGAGTTGAGAAGATAGAAAGAGATGTGTTTGCATTTGCACAGAAAATCCAAGTGGGTGATGCCATTGACTTTTACAATGCGACAACACCACTCTAATGCGTGTCCTTCAAACTGCGTGTTTCGGAACAGTTTCATTTCTTTTTGGAAAATGTTTGTTTTAACACTACAGAGTAAAACACACTGATAAAATTATTTTATCTTTTCACCTGTGATTGTAATCTCTTTTTTTTTCAAGAACTCGTTTATCTATCAAACAAGTTTTATTCTTTCACTTTTGGGCTAGATTTAATGTAATCTACTTGTTCTTTTTTAAATTAATTTAGCCTTTATGTTTTTAAGATGAACTAGAATAGTCTTTTTATCATTTATAGAATTTACTTTGTCGATAATTTAAATATTATAATATATATTTTTAAAATATTTTTCTTAAATATAATAGATATTTTTAATCACAGTCATGATTTAAAGATAAAAAGAATTAAAGATTATATTATGCTAATGACGTTGAACTGTATAGGCTCGGAATAGTATCTTAAAGATTAAAAACTGTTTAACGTCATCAACATAATATTTTTTTTTTTTTTTTGCGTTGAACAATTAAAAAATGTAACTATATGCAATGACAAAAATCCATTTGAATAAATTTTCAAAAACCAAAATCGCAACGACAAAACTTTAAATCAATTTTTTGTTACATTTTTTCTTGTTTCATTTAATCAGGGATGCCAATAATAATTAAATGCATTTTAAAAATTTCTCTGGATTTTTTAACATATCCAATTTATATGTCTGGTTATCAATTATTATTCAAAAGATAATTTTACATACTTGTTTTATCTGTAGCCCAAAAAGTTATCAAAATACCCTTAAAATTATAGAACTAATTAAAATCTCATTTTTTAACTTAAAGATTATTTAAAGAAAATTTAATCCAAGAAGAGAGTGATCCGTGTGGGCACCCAAGAGGGAGTGCACTTATTATGTTTACATCTGAGTATACAAAACTCGTAATTAGTGAGAGAAGTTAACGTTTGTATGCAGCATAATTATGAGTTTTAATAAAATTATAGGCATAACAGTTCTTAACTCTTATAGGACTAGTTGGATATCATCTACTGTTTGTTAAAATTGATGGATGTGCTACTTGAGACTTTAAAAATTGCATGAAAGTTTAGCAAATAAATGAAAAGTTTATTATGAGTTAAATATATTATTATTTTTTATATTTTTATTATAATATAAAATTGTTTTTGAATCTGATTCAAACTTTATTTATAATATAAAAATAATTGAAATATGTATTTCTGTATATAAAATATTTATTACACTTAATAAGAATGGATTGATAAAATAGAATCTATCAATTCCACTTAATTGATTTATATACATATTACAAGTATTTAATTGATAGAGTTTAAATAAAAAACGAAAATTAATTTTGTGATATAATATAGAGACAAAATATATTTAATTCTAAAATTATATATACGAAAATTTAGAATAACACTTTTTCACCTTATTAATTTATTAACCATTGAACTCATTTATAAGTGTAAAATATATTAATTATTATCAATATATTAAAAGCATATGTAATTTCTTGAGTATAATTTGAAAAGAAAATCGAGTTTATAAATTGAAGTACAGATATTTTAAACACTCTTATTTATTACAGCAATCAGATAAGTGAATAATTAGTTTCTTTACTTCACTAAATAAAAGGAAACACAAGATCAAGAAAGCTCTGAACATAGGATCAGATAAATTTACAAATGAAATATGTATTTTATATCTAAAATTATACGGTTTAGAGTAGCTAAAAAACATCAATTGTTTTCATTTGATAGAGTTTATTTTCGATTCTAAGAAAGAAACTCCATAGCTTTAGATTTCATATTCAAAGAAAGACGCTAATCGCTACCAGAAACATGGAATTGGTCACTACAGGTGCGAGAAATGACCGCAAGTTAAGATTCAATTACCATTGAAAAGATTAAAGGATCGGAGGAATTACCTTGATAAAATCTAATACGAGCAAACCAGAATTTAGATTGCCAGATCATGAACAAATCTCCCTAGAGATGGCAATAACTTCATTCACAAGTAATCACGACAATCTAAGTATTTTCTTTGGGGTCTACTGGTCTATCTACTGCTTATAATACAAAAAAATACAAGTTTTTTGCAATAGACATGGATCCATGCATAGATCAACAAAGTAACTTACCTTAAAGATAAAAAAAAACATTTAATTGACTGAAATGAAATTAACCCCGTAAAGAATACTTCTTCCCTGTAAAAGCTTGAAATTTCGACTCTTCGGTCTCTTTAGGTGGCTCTTGTTTTGGCTCTTTTGCCTGCACAGACGGAAGATGTGAAAGTTAGCAGTCCATCAATTGCCATGCAAAGGAGGGTAGATGTGGAATCCGGAAATGAATTGAAACATTACCAAAATGTAGTCAAACAGCAAATTACCTTTCCTGTCGTCTCTTTAGTACGGTTTGCATTTGACCCAAATACAAGCTTGCCCTGAGATTGACGAGCATTACTTTGTGAGCTAGAACTTGTAGAAGACTGCGAATTGACATTTGGGATATCAGTTTTCTTGTCCTTGGACCCTGAGGAAGAAGAAACTGCAGGAGGCTGATAATTCAAAGGTTTTCCATCCAAGCGTCTCCCAGTTCCAGAAAATGGGTTGAACTTGGGCTCAGTTTCAGCAGGGGTATCCTCAGCTGCAAGGAGGAACGTGTACACTTGTCAGCAGCTACACCCTCAGTTTTCTTTTAAGAAAAACTTCTTACTTTAATGTTCAGCACTGACGTTCCAGTAATATAGCAAACCAATTAAGCATAATTAATAATTGTAAAGGACATTATTCTCCACACTAGGAGCTTTAGATACTTTAATTTATTAACTGAGCTTCCAATACAGAAACATGTCACACCATCACACAGTAAAAGAACTTCCATCCAAAGAGACATTATGGCAAACATCCATCAAACAAGTGCATACCAGTCACTGGTGCCTTTCCAGTAGGAAAGGGTGCAATCGGCTTTTCAGGTTCCTTGTAATCCAAGGGAGGAGCAAAGTCCACCTCACAGTCTGTCTCAATTATGCTTATGGCATTGTCAGGCTTGGTTTCTATAATATCTATGTAGTATTTCTTGTTGTTGTAAGCCACCATAATGCTATCTCCAGTAGTCAAGCAGGAAAAATTCCTCAGTGTTGTTTCTAAGCTGCATAAAAGGTACAATATATAAATGAAGATCTACCTTAAGTCACTGTACAAAAATAAATACAAAACTGAACTAACAGAGGACTAGAAGATAGAATTAAAACAACACAAACCACATGGCAACGACAATAAAACTCTACATCCCCATATCACATGTGGACAAGAAATTCACATGCTGACCTTAGCTCTAAAACATATTAGATATAGTTATGTGGAATACTTACATGACCAACTTCTAAGATTGTAACCACATTACCACATTAAAGAACACATACAAAATACAAAAAATCCCAAAAACCACAATGCATCAAATACCATAAACCATTGTAGTTGTAGTGTGTGTAATTGATATAACATCAAGCAGTGGGAATGTCCTGGAAAGATGGTATGAGAAGATACAAATATCAATTTGCAAAGAAGAAAGAAATTGGAGCTATTGCCTTTTCAAAAGAAAAACTCATCAGCAGGGAAATACCATAGCTTTACAATCTAACCTAACAAACATCAACTCACATAGCTTTAGGATTGGAAATATCCAAGAAGTCCTTTGTGTGGGGCTGTAACTTAACATACGTCCCCTTTGGAAGTGTCACATTTTTCACTTTAACAATGTCCCCCTCTTGTAAAAGCATGTTCTCCATCATCTGTGTATGTAACCGGATAAAAGCAATTACTTTGGCATGTTCTCCATCAAAGCAGAACCATATTTGGTGAAACAAGCTTACAACAATATTCACAAACAATTACTTTGGAATGCCTACCCAGTATGGCATGTATATCATGCCTTCCTCTGCAATGAACTCAAGAACACCACAATGAGAAACCCGTTCTACGGCATCGTTACGCAGTTCAAACAACATTGGGTAATCAATATGCAGAGATGCTGCAGACAAAAGTTGGCATTAGAATTTCACTCTTAGTATATATGTTCATCTTGATTAGATGTAAGCAAAATAAAAAACAGTTCAACAGTGACAACTAACCGAGACGATCAAGGGCCGATGGAGGCATTATAACTGAGGCATGGCAAGAATTGAATTTTGACATTAGATAGGTGCGGAAAGGATATTTTAGAAAACAAAAGAACTAGTATGGACATGAAAACTTACTTTTGTCACCACTTTCAATTTGGGGCTGCGGTATTAAGAGGGAAAAAAATAGAAAGACAAAAAAATCAGATAATTTAAACTTACAAAATTGGTTTCAATTTAAGAATGTCATAACTCATACAATAAACAATATATATTAAAGTCACTTTAATTGAATATCTTAAATTTCCATCTCAAGGTTTGACATTCCATGCTTCCACATTCTATATTTCCAACCAGCATCCAAATATTTGCTTTATACAACAGATTCTTATGTTCAAGGATATAAAGGAGGTATAATAATTTTGATCTTTAAACCAAAATGGGTTTCAATCTACATTAATAAACTTGACAGTCTAATCAAAATTCCAATTTTCTACATTTAATGCAAACGTACTTTCCCTTAACAAGACAAAACACATCGTAATTTTAATTTGTTCATCTGTTCCTTCTCTCTCATCATAATTTTAATTTGTTCATCTGTTCCTTCTCTCTCATCATAATTTTAATTTGTTCAACTGTTCCTTCTCTCTCATCATAATTTTAATTTGTTCATCTGTTCCTTATCTCTCAGGCCTCTTGTCTTCACTAATAAGATAAGAGAGCCTTTGTGCACACCACCCTCTAGTCTGTTTTCCACACCTTACACTTACGCAGAGACAACCATGCACAGTGGAGCTCACACCATAGGAAACTCCACATAAAATACCATATATAGCACATATACAGATATATAGCCATATACTAGAAACAATATGTAAAAAATCATAACAATAAAAAACTATATAAGTCATGGCTAATATTAGTTTGCTGAAAGCAATATTATTTAATAGTGGATTATAAGTTCAAAATGGAAAGTAAAAGTCCATGAACTTTTACTCATTCTATAATATGCAGTATTACTAATGAATGCCTGAAAAGAATGTGAACCTTTTCAATAAAAGAAGCTGGGTAGCATCGATATATCTGCTCAAATGATGTCCCGTGATATCCATATCCGTCAAAAAACTGTGACACATGTACATAAAGTAAATAAGACAACAAAATTCGGCAGATATCATTTGATCCCTATGTCTGCACCAGCTTTTTGTTTTAGTCCTTATACCTAACTTCTATACATTTCAGTTCCTATACATACGAGCATCTTCTTTACGTGTTTTTAGGTCCCATGCCTCCATTTTATACTTGTTTTATACTGCTAGAAAACTAACCATATGAACAAAAACAAAACAAAAAAAATTGCTTGTCGTAGAGATTGAGATTTTAGGTACGGGTGGTAGGTATAGGAATAAATTACTTAAACCTAACAAAAACATCATCTTCTTCTCAAATTGTAATATGTTTTCAAGAGATTCGAACAGGAAAAGATCAAAACAACATCATGAAACAGAAAGTAAAAAAAACGAAACCAATTTGGGAAGCAAACCATTTTCTATTGTGCTGATTGCAGCTACACCGATAATCAACCCACAAAGCTCCCTGTAAGAGTAAACAAACACATGCCTTATATTAACAAGAGGTAAGCAGCCGACCATAAAAAATGGCAATCGAGCCAGTGTATAAATTGCGAAATGCAGACAAAATCAATTGCAATATATAGGTAACTTTTACAAAGCGAAAATAACATATAATAGGTATCAATTAATTAAATAATTAATTAAAACGGAATCCTAAACTGAACAAGCATTATCCACAAAAATAGTGAAACTCGATCAGCGGAATCAAGGTTACAAGAGAAGTAGACGCAATTGGAGAAACCCTAAGTCAGACTCAGAGAACCATAACAATCATGCTATCATCCTTGGATTGTTTGAAAAGAGTGAATCAAAGTGAAAACTAGAGACATTTGAATCGAATAGAAATGAATTGTGAGAAAAAATTGAAGCAATGGAATGATTTGGTAGGATCGATAATTGAACGATGATTAGAGTTTAGGAGCTTGGAAAAGAAGAAACGAAAGGGAAGAGAGAAACCTGATGCTTGATCTGAATAGAGAGAACAGAGAAAGAGCAAGATAGGCTATTGGAATATAAACTATTTTGATAGAGTTGGAACTGGTGCAGTAGGTAGCAGGTGGTATAGAATAGATTGTATGAGGGGAAAGGGTAATCCAACCGAATGGGTTGTGGCTTCGGTTCGTAACGCTCACGCTACCTCGTCAAATATTTGGGCTGGGCCTCAATTCGGCCCAAATTATTAAAGTCTTCATCACTTGATGGGCTGCTTCTTCCTGCACCTCCATACCTTCTTGTGCCACCCCCATAAATTTTTCGTATTCCAAATATACCCTTTTCAATATTCCGGATTACATAAATCGGAAGTCTTTCTCTAGATCCAAAATTAGCTTCCAGATTATATAATTTGGAAGTCTTTTGTAATTAGTTTCCGGATTACATAATTCGGAAGTCTTTTCTATACATAAGATTAGCTTCCGGATTATGTAATCCAGAAGCCTTTTTTTTTAGATGTGTTATTAGCTTCTGGATTACATAATCCATAAGTTTTTTCTAAATATGAAATTGACTTCCAAATTATGTAATCCGAAATATATCCAGATTACATAATCCATAGGCTTATTATTTCAAATTAAGGGTGAAAAAAAGAATAAAATAGTATTTCCACATTTTGTAAGGGGTGGCAAAAGAAGGTACGGAGGTGTAGGAAGAAAGAGTCCACTTCATGTCGCAAATTTGAATTAACACAAATGTTTGGGGAAATTCTTTCTACACCTATGTCTTTCATGTCTTTCGTTCATCCTCACAGAAGATGTAAAATGAGAATTTATTTTATTTTTCATCCTCTTCATCTTCTAAGATGATAATATAATACCAATCATCCATAGTAATGAAAATAAAAATTAATTTTTATAAAAAGTTGTTATTTAGTTTTTTAAATATGTTCATGACATATAATTATAAAATAAATAAATATTAAAAAAGTGATTTGATGTGAAAATTATGGTTATGAGTTTCAATTATTAAGAAAAGAAAAATAGTATTTAAAATGGATATTAATAAGATGCGTTGTGTTGTAGTGTATTCTGCAGCTTTATTACACTAAAGTTTGATAGCTGGTGCCAAGTTCTGGATTTGGAATTGTATTTTGTGCAAATAACTAATTTATAACGTGCGAACCCGAATCGGACGGTGGGAGTAGCTAACTTTAACTAAGATTCCTCTCCAAAAACAGCAAACTTAACACATTTGCCAAACAAAGCCTAATCTTGCCATTCATATTCATTCTTCCGCAGCCTAACAAAAAATCAATTATAAGGAACAAAGAAACGTCTATTCACATTCCGTTGATCAAGCATGGGTTTGAAATCCCTATTCAACCGGGAGGAGGGAACAACCACCGGCGGGGCGTCGCGATCGACGTCACTGTCGGTGCGGTCGCGCGTGCGGATGGCGGGCGAGCTGGAGCAGGTGTTCAAGAAGTTCGACGTGAACGGGGACGGGAAGATATCGGCGTCGGAGCTGGGGTCGATAATGAGGAGCCTGGGGCAGGAGGCGACGGAGCAGGAGGTGGACAACATGATCCGGGAGGTGGACGGTGACGGCGACGGGTGCATCAGCCTGCAGGAGTTCATCGAGCTGAACACCAAGGGCGTGGACTCCGACGAGGTGCTGGAGAACTTGAAGGACGCGTTCTCCGTGTTCGACATGGACGGGAACGGGTTGATCACCGCGGAGGAGCTGAACACGGTGATGCGGAGCCTGGGGGAGGAGTGCTCCCTGGCAGAGTGCCGGAGGATGATCGGCGGCGTAGACAGGGACGGCGACGGCACCATCGACTTCGAAGAGTTCAGGGTGATGATGATGATGGGGTCGCGCCATGACACCACCGATAGGGTTAAACCACTTCCAGAAACTTCTTAACTTCTTCAACCCTCCTCTGTACAAAAAACCCTATCAATTAAATATTGTATGTAAATTCCTTCAATTCAAACACAGGTATTTCTATTTCTGTTTCTATTTAGAATTAGGTTTTTATCTTCCTCCATCCAATTTCTTCATTCTTTTTTTATTTGTCATATCATGAGAAAATTAATTTTTATGATATGATACTAATACGATATAAATATATATCTGACACATAATGTGTCTGCATATTCTTTCGCTTAAAAAAGTTTACAATCAATTATTGAAATTTCATAATTTTGAGGAATTAAAATACATTAAATTAAATTGTTTGTTAATTTAAGCTGGTTTGTTTTTTAATTCGGATATAATATTTTAATTTTATTGTCGTGTATATATGTAAGATTATTTTAAAATTAAATAACATTATTAATTTGAAAATATAAGTTAATAATTTTTTCAGTTAGCGTGGGATGAAACTATTTTAACTATTATTTTTCCAACGTAGTTGGTCTGAGTTTCATTTTTGGAATTTTCTTATTATTATTAATTGAATAAACTTTTCAAGTGACATTGATTAAGCATAATCCTAATTGAATTGGCCGAAAGTAGGCGTTGACATATGAATATCAACTCAAACTTAATCCCATATATGTCAAACAAAAAATTAAGGGACATAGGCCAATAAAAGAACCATCACATCCT
Source organism: Phaseolus vulgaris (assembly GCF_051622355.1). Classification (NCBI taxonomy): domain Eukaryota; kingdom Viridiplantae; phylum Streptophyta; class Magnoliopsida; order Fabales; family Fabaceae; genus Phaseolus; species Phaseolus vulgaris. Next base: position 49,160,604 of record NC_143499.1, on the reverse strand, counting down.
CACAGACAACACATTACAAGAAATACATATTAAACAAACATTTATATTATTTATAACTATTTTTTAGACTAAATAGAATTTTTATACTTATTTTAATTTTTTGAATGTAAAATTTGGTTTCAATTTTATATTTAAAGTAAGTTAATATCTTCCCTTTCATTAAATTAATTTTATAGTTCAATTATATAGTAAAATAATTATTCAAATGATATATTGATATATTTGTTAATATGGGGAATAATCAACAAGTATGTAATAGTTGTATTTAGTATGTCTGAACATCTCAAAGTGATCACATAACAAATCCAATACTTATCCCTAAATCCAAACTCCAACGGTTTCATTATCCCATTAACATGGATAAGTTTACCTTACTCTTTTGAAAACTCTTTCAGTTGCGTAGTTTTTTGAATTGCAAGCCCACAAAATATCTTCCCAATTGTTGAAATTCTTTAAGAATTGCCAAAAGTGGGATCCAAATGCTACATGTTCACATTTTCTCGAAACCGTTAACAAATATTTAATAAGAAGTAACCACACTCACTCATAAACAAAATTAAAACTAAATTAAAATTTATAAAAACTAGATTGAAAAAAAATATATAAACATAAGAAAAAACTATTTAACAAATTTTTTTATCATTATTTATCATATAGTATCACTTTTTTATTTATTTATCATATATCTCATCCTTTATTCTATATACATATAACAGAAAATAATTTAATTTATATATATATATATATATGAATTTGTTATTAAAAAGTTGAAATTTTTTACAAGTATTTATTTTCCTTCATCAGCTTTTGTTACTTAAGTTCTTCACTCATTTTGTTCTTTATCTCTTATTAGTGTTGAGAGATATCTCTAAAAATACTTCACCCTTCAAGTAAATATGAGTACGATCCGAAAGTGTTAAGATCAATTGATCATACATTTGTCTCTTAGGTGTCTTTCTTGTTTATACTTATTTATTGAACTTTTGATGTTATAGATTCATGTGTAAGGTCTAAAAAAAACTCAATTATACCTTAATCATGCTTTTCAAATAATCTGATGTGTTAATGATTAATTACATTTTAGGATTCTTTGTTAATTTTGTAAGTCATGTCGAGAGATGGAAAACCTTATCGAAAAATTGTCGACTTCTCAACACCAATAATAAATATTTAAATATACATTTTATCACATTTAGATTAGAATAAACTCATAATGGAAACTAAATTAACATCATAAAAACTATAAGAATAAATTTAAAAAAATATAGAAAAGAGACTATTTAGCATAATTTTTATCAAAGATTTCATAACCCCATTTTTTTATATTTATTTATCACATATTTCATCCTCTAATCTATATACTGAAACTGAAAATAGATGCAATTCGTATAAGAGGAGTATCTCTCAAAAGGTTTAATTTCATTTGATCTCTTTATTGCAAACCAAATAAACACATACTATTAGAAATTTCGTTAAATATTTTTTTTTTATAGTTGAGAGTTTAAGCCTGTGGCGGCGTTGCGGCAGGGAAGACGAAGAGGATTGGGTTACTGACGGTGATGTGTTCGCTGACCCACTTGCGTCCGCTATCATGCGCCGCATCTGCAGCGGCGTCACGGTTAGTGCCCTACCCACCGGACCTCGTAAAGTGGGTAACCAGAGAGGGTGGGTTCGTGCACCGCGCGCTGGAGATAGCACAACTCGGTTCATCCAACGGACTCGGCATAGTGGCCAAGGAACAAATTCCACGTGGCACTGACCTAATTGTCCTTCCCCACCACCTTCCCCTGCGCTTCACCACTCTTGAACACGACCCTCTGCTGCATCACTTGGCGCGTCAAATCCCTGGTATTCATTTTTTTTCTATTGAGTCTAGTGTAGTGAGTGGCCAATGTTGTTTTTTTTTTTTTTTTTCTGGAAGTAGATTTGTTGGAGATCCCACATTAGAGATTAGATAATTTTATAGTATATAAGTGGTAGAAATCTCATTTCATAAGCTGATTTTGAGTTAAACTTAAAAATTCATTTTTTAATAAGGTTACACTGAATTTTTTTGATGTAAATGAATTGGACACTGGGTAGCATTTGGCAGAGGAACTATGGGCAATGAAACTGGGTTTGAAGCTTCTGCAAGAGAGGGCAAAAGTTGGGTCCTTCTGGTGGCCCTACATAAGTAATCTCCCTGAAACATACACCGTGCCTATTTTCTTTCCTGGGGAGGACATAAAGAACTTGCACTATGCTCCTCTTCTTCATCAGGTATTTCTTCAACAAAATACAAACTTAAAAGCACTATGCTCCTCTTCTTCATCAGGTATTTCTTCAACAAAATACAAACTTAAAATGCATTGAGTTTCTTTTCAGCTATAACTTTTTTTCAAATTTTGGAGAAATTAAAGAAAGGATTTTTTAGAAAAATTTAGTGCATAAGCTTATTCATAAAGCTCAATTCGTTTTCATTTTTTTATCTCTAATATTAGTGCTTATGTACAAATCTATCCTAGCTGGGTCAGAATTGATTTTGATTGGGGAAATGAATGTACTATATATGCCTACTTCATCTCCAATTCTAATGTTAAAAAGGGTTACCCTATTTAAATGTATTTCGGTGTCTCTTATTTTTCAAGTTTTGATGCACTTAGCCAATATGTTTTACTGCTGTGCCAATCCACTTTCGTTTTGCTTTTGGGAACATGAGAAATATGCACTTTGATTTCAGTCCTTTAGCTAATACTTAAAGACGCATTTGTGACCAATTCCAGAAGCTGAAATCGTCTGTCTAGTTGTTTATAGAATATACTGAGTGCCTTTCACAGGTCTGTATTATGGCAGTTGAGTGAAGTCAATTTCTTGATGCAGGTAAACAAAAGATGTCGGTTTCTTCTTGATTTTGAGCAAGAAGTCAAGCGTGCCTTAGTAAGTGTTAAGCCAGATAGCCATCCTTTTGGTGGTCAAGAAGTAGATGCATCTTCTCTTGGATGGGCAATGTCAGCAGTCTCGTCTAGAGCATTCAGGTTGTATGGTGAAAAGGATCAGAATGGGGACCGCGTTCACTTACCCATGATGCTCCCTCTGATTGATATGTGCAATCATAGTTTCAATCCAAATGCTAGAATTGTTCAGCAAGAAGATACCAGTAGCATGAAGATGCAAGTGAAGGCATACTTTCTCATTTTTCCTATACATATTACCCCAATCCCCCACCAAATTGTTCTTTTTCGGCTTTTAAGAAACAAAATAAACGTGAATCATCTTTCCTGTTGGTATTCTTTCTGTCTCAGGTTGTGGCTGAGACAGCAATCAAAGAAGATGATCCTCTGTTACTTTGCTATGGCTGTTTAAACAATGATTTTTTCCTTCTAGATTATGGATTTGTGATGCACTCAAACCCTTATGACTGTATTGAGCTCAAATATGATGGTGCTCTTTTGGATGCTGCAAGCACAGCAGCTGGAGTTTCTTCACCAAATTTCTCAGCACCTGCTCCGTGGCAGCAACTGATTTTATCTCAGTTGAATCTATTTGGAGAAACTCCAGATCTGAAGGTTAAACTACTATTACATGTTACATTAGTGCCCTTCTATCCTGTAGAAGCTTAATGTATATTGCCGTTGATGTATCAACATCACATCCATATTTTGACTTAAGGTTTCTCCACATTTGATAAGTGAGTGATAAACTAGCCAAAGCATAGGATCACCCGGAATAAGAAACAATTGCAAGATAACTGAATGATCTAAACCCAAGAACTGATGAACCCTGTGGTATTACTCATCCCACCGATGGCACAAGTTAATTTTATTTTGTTTTATTGTAACAGGTGAGCTTAGGTGGTCAAGAAACAGTAGAGGGCCGCTTGGTGGCTGCATTGCGAATAGTCCTTTCAAGTAATATGGAAACTGTGCAGAAGTATGACCTCAGTACACTCCAGTCTTTAGATGTTGAAGCTCCTCTTGGTGTTGCAAACGACATAGCTGTATTTCGCACCCTAATTGCTCTGTGCGTCATTGCACTGGAACACTTTCCGACCAAAATAATGGATGATGAATCACTGTTGAAACAGGGTGCTTCAGGTTCAACCGAGTTAGCCATTCAGTACAGAATCCAAAAGAAATGCGTGATTATAGACGTAATGAAAAATCTCTCAAGGAGGGTAAAGCTTCTATCATCAAAGGAAACAGCAACCGCTGAAGGCTAAGTGTATGCTTAGTTCACTTAAAACTTTCCAACGTGCTCTAAAGTGAATGCTAAACTCACAATGGATTCACTCATTCAATGATTGTGAACGATTAGTTATTTGCTTGCTGTTATGAATATCCCTTTTCCCATTTGTTCTCTTTTTGATTTATTGCCATGTTACTGGAGAGTGTAATTTTGATTGAGCTAATTACTTGAGCCGTTTGACAATCTTCTGCTGAAATATAAACAGTACTATTTTTTTTATAAATTCAATTGGTCTTCTTTATGTTTTAATGTTTCTTTACATTGCACCCAATTTAACAACACATAGTCTTTCTCCAAAACTAATATTTTATCAGTGGCTATCATGAAAATTTAATAACTTATTCTCCTAGTTTTATAATAATCAGTGATTATTTTTAGTTTCTTCATTCTCTGATTTTTTTTTACACAAAACAGAATATTCCGTGTTCAGATTTGTAATTTATGTAAACTTGACAGAAAGTCAGAAACAAATAGAGGCCTACACCCCACCGGCCATCGCTCTCTCTTTCAGTCTCTCGCATGAATAATCAAAACCAGAAAACCAGACAAACAATTCGAATAAGACGTTGAAAAAATAACGGCCAGTTATACAGTGCCGTTCCGTGAAAGATTTAGTCTTTGAAATTAAGGAGCGTTTGGAAAGAATCCATGTTCATTTTTCACTACAACTGAAGAAAAGCAAAAAAAAAATCATAACAGGGGACAACGAATCCTCTCTCCTTTCTCGACAAAACAATTGAGCAAGTCTTTGCAAAAGCAGAAGCACATGGAACAATTATGAGTTAAAAAGAGAGGAAAAGACTATAGAGAAACCATGTCCCAATATTTACCACCAAGAACACGTAGAAGAAAGACACAAAAACATAAAACCTAGGAAGAAAAGAAACGGAAAAACATAAAAGAAACAGGCTAAAAAGGAAGAAGAAAAGGATTTTATAAGAAAGTTCAAACTTCCAAGAAGGGAAGTTTGTCTGTCTATGCCTATAGTGCTATATTATATGTATGTACATGTGTGTCTGTAAGTGTATCATGTGCATGATGTTGTGATGATCTAGCATCCAAGGATAGCACTCTCTGCAAGTCCCAGTGGCGAGCGAGAGCGAAGACGGTTGACATCTCTGAGAAGGGCACGCCTGATATGCAGCTGCAGTGAAGGGTGCTTTATTTTCTCAGTTTCTTGCTTGATTTTGATGACTTGGCTATGAACTGCAGAACCCATGTAACCCTCTCGTTCCTCGTTGAAGAAGGTGGCGGAGGTGGCGGCGGTGCAGATGGCGGTGCTCTCCATCTTCTTCTTCTTCTGCAGAATCAGAATCTCAAACAGAACCCTTTGGAAGCAAATATGTGTGAAATGTGATTATGCCCTTAAGGAAACGTTTTGAAGGATACATCCGTATATATACCCGGAAGAAGGAACGAAAAATCAGATTTTTAGAGAAAGGGAAAAAATCTTTCTTTTTTTTATTTATTATAAAAAGGGAAGTTTTTATTAGGGTTCCACTCCACCTTCTCCATTTGGATGGATTTGGAGCAGACATTTGAATCCACGCCCCCAAAAATATATTCTTAATTTATTATTACACCATTATTATTATTATTTATTATTATTATTATTTCCATCCACCATATGTTATACTTTAATTACAAATCTGACTCATTTGATATGTTGCTTTCTTTTCTAGTGTCAAGAAACTGAATAAACAGATAACCGTGAGTAATAACTTTCTTTTCAACTCTGCATACTTATTCAAGGCCATTTGTCCAATACAACAATTTTTTTCAAAAAATCTCATTTTATGGTAATGCTACAAGGACAATGATACCACACAAACCCTAAACGTCCATATTATTTCTAAAATGTAGATATACAAATTTATATATTATATAATTATAAATTATATAAATTAATAATAAAGATTTATGTTTACTAGTAATTTTTAGATTTTTTTTAGAACTTGTGACGGGTTCAAAATGATTTTTTTCTTATTCTTATAATCATAATAAAAATTTGTATAATAAATTTGAGTTTTTAAAAAGTTAATGTATTTTTTTTTAATTTTGTAATAATCGTGTTAAAATTATCAAAAATTCAACAAATATTTTTTTAAATTAGACAATCCACCAATACTTATCTTACAAATGTTAGTATCTGATATGTATATCAGACCCCAACACACCATTTAAGAGGATGTTTGAGCCATGGTATAAACATAATAAAAGCTGACATTTCAATTTGTTAAGTTATTTATTGAAAATAAAAGATAAAAGCATATGAATTTGCATAAATTTAAAATTGATAAATATTTTATACAAGACATAACAAATCCAGAATAACATAATTGGCAAGTAATTAAAAAGAAAATCTTATTTAATTGATCTCATTAATATTATTAAATGTGCGTTTTAAGGTGTATAAAATATAATATTTTGTTTTGACAAGATATATTATTAGTAGAATAAGATATGAATGATTGAAGAGTGAAGATTGAGATTGGAATTTGATGAAACACGTGGAGGAAGGTGGTGGTGTGTGGAAAAGGAAATGATAGGCACGGATCCATATAATATTTAAGTGACAATGAAAAGTCACAAAATTTGACAAATGTTTAGTATTAGAAGAGAGAAATGGTTTCCACGACATAAAAATGCTTGAAAATCAAAGTTCTACCACCCTCCATAACATAACCTAAAACGACAACATGGGAAGCCACCCAAACCAATGGAAACTCACCACCTCCATTCAATCAATTTCAGTTTATGGTCTATTTACACCCACTTTCCTCATTATGTTTTCTAGTTTTGTTCCCATTTGCCACTTGTTACTGTTTTCCACATCCCACTTTGCCTCAAATCTTTCAAACACTTTCTCCTATTTTATATTCATTCGGGCAAGCAACAAATTGTGAGCAATTATTGTTATTAAAAAATCTTTCAAATTGAAGATGTCATTGTTTTTTTTGTGAACTCACATTAAAATATTACTTTTAATATAAAAAAATACATGTTCGTATAAGTTCCAACCAACTATAACACTAATCCGGATATGTCTATTGTGTTTATAATATAGTTATTTCGATCTCCTCATTTCAATTTTCACTTAATTGGAAAAGAAAAAAATACTTGTAAAGACACTTCTGACGTCTAAGTAAATAAAATGTATTAGAGAGTTATAAATGTTATTCAACTTCCCATTTACGTGTTTGTGTATTGTTTATTTATACTATTTTATGCTACTCTTTCTATTGAAACCTTATTCAAACTCAATCTCGTCTTTAACATGTCATTCTAATTTATTTAGTGGATTGATCCTTAATTAAGTTCTTATATTAATTATCTCTCATAAATAAATAATATGATTTGAGGTTGAGATCACAAGTTTAACAATATTCATCCAATTTATTTAACTAAAAGATCAAAAAGTTCAATTCTTTAATTAAACCAAATCCAAAATCACAAAAGATACACTAATCAAATTGATTTCAACTATCTAAAATATCAAATAACTTTTTTTTTTTTTCTAAATGGAGATTAGTTAAACAATTTTTCCAAGATATCGCACTGTAAACAACTTTGACCAGTTTGCAACATTAGTAGGGCTTTGTGATTTGGAAGTTATTTTGTGAGTTGTGAACGCATCCACAAAATTGTGGTCAATGATTCATAAACGTGTAAACTTTGAAAAACTTTGAAAAACAAAGAAAAGGGTTAGATATAAAAGCAGTTGACCTGCTTAATCTATTTAATCAACTTTGACAAAACAAAATAACTGAACAAAGCACATAACTGTAGGTAAATAGTTTCTTTAGTGCACCTTTGTTTTTAATATCCAAAAAGTAACTAATAAAACTATTATGGGAATTGAATTAATTAAAAGAGTGGACAATCGTAATAGTTGATGAGAAAGGGAAAAGGAAACAAGCAAAAAAATGGTCACATATTAATATTAGTGAAACACTTAATGATTTATTGATTTATTTTAATTTTGGTTTTCTTGTTTTAGATTGTGTAGATTGTGTAGTTTAATTCTTTTATTTCGCATGGCTTTTGAGAGGGTAGTGGATATTTTGTTTTGTTTTGACATGTTTGTTTTTATGTTAAGATATATATAAAAAAAAAAAAGTTGTTCAGTATCTTTATATATAAAGGTTAAAACACCCTTTTATGTTTTTTTATATTTATTAATTGTTTATTGATTAAAAAATAATATTTTTATTCCATTATTATTTGTAGTTCTAATTTGATCTTATCTTTTTAATGTATATTTTACTATCAATCTTATATGACTTTTTAACGGATTAATAAATACTAAAACTAAATAAAATCAATGTATACTTAAGTATATGTATTATTTTGACGTATTAATTTGTGTATTAGTTTAAATAAATATTTAAATATAACACTATTAAACAACTAATAGAAAAAAAACTATTATTATAACTTCTTAAAGTATAATATGGAATTGATAAAATCATTATTTATAAATAATATAATATAGAAAAGAACAAATGAAACAAAACTTATCTTATGTAAAAAAAAGTAATAAAATGTTTTATAAATATTTAAAGTATAAAAAGAGTAATTATAGAAAACTATAAATTACGCATCTCAAAATATATCAGGAAGAAAAAGAAACATAAAGAAAAAAAATTAAAACCGTAAATTAAAAGGTAAAAAAAATCCAACGATGTTTCATGCTGGAATATTTTTTTTTAAAAAAAAGCTTCTTTATTCTGAGAGTCCAATTTCATCTAATTTTTTTATAATATTATTTTGTTTTTTGGAAGATCATGTTTACACACTAAAAACTTGTTTATGTTTTGTATATGTTGAGATACACACTAAAAACTTGTTTTCAATATATTGAGAAAATCAAAATTGCAATATAAAATACAAAAAATATACGAATAGAATTTATATTAGTGAAAAGGAATTGTTGCTTTAATTATGGATCGGTTTTTGGGCCTAATTTATTTTAGATGGACCGGGCTCACATCGTTACATTTTTTCTCTTTTGTGGAGATTTTTTTTAATTTTTATTTCTTCCTTTTGTGGAGAAAATTTGCACATCATCTTTTGGTAAATTATATCTGCACCCACGTATCTTCTCCCTACACTTTTAATTTCAGTAATATTTTTCTGAATACAGTGAAGAGTATAATGTTATTTTTCATTTTTAAGTAGTGATTGATTTTTTTTGTAGTAATTGTTGGTAGGGTGGGACTAGTGGTGAACTTTGGTGGTTGAGATAAATTTTATGGTGATTGTATTTTCATTTGCTTTTTTGTATTTTTTTTGGAAACAACAAAACCTAAAAATAAAATAAAAAATCAGTGATGTACAAAAATGGAATATAAAACTAAAAAAAAATGCACTGAATAACGTTAAATACAATGAATCTTCTCGTCAACCATCTCATACACATTCAAATTATGGAATTACTCTCTCAAATGTTACACTTGAAAAAGAATGAAAGTGTTACGGCTGAAAATAAGCTGAGACATGAAAGGGCAACCAAAATTATTTAAAAATATGAGATTATATTCTATTTAAAATTTTAAAAAAGTTTAAATAAATTTTTTGACAATTAATATAAAGTTGGGGGGAGAATTTTACTCATCTTTTTAATCCGATCGAATTTATGTGGACCATGAATATTACTTAGGCTTGTGAAGCTTTTTCATTTTTTTAATTTCAATTTTATGTTTTACTCTTTATGACAAACTCCTATATTTGTTCTTAAGATAAATTACATTTACTTTTTTATGTTTAGGGTTTAGTTTAAAAAGAATTCACGTCTCTATTTTTTTTAGAAGGATAACATTCATATATCTTTAATTTTTTAAATATATATTCACATTCTTTATTTAATTCTATAAATGATACTCACTTCCCTTATATTTAATAAAATAATACTTGTTTTACTTTAAAATGTTATATCCATAAAATTTAAATAAAAATGAAAAAAAATATAAATTAAGACCTTTTTACTGAAAAAATAAAAGGGTGAGTGATATTTAATAAAAATATGAAAAGATGAACATCTATTTAAAAATTATAAAAGTACGACTATTAATTTATTTAAAACTTAAGGTAAATATTTATTTTGATAATATTGGTGATGTTTAATACAAGTTTTCTCGAATACATAGCATAAAACATTTACCAATGTTTGATTCCTTTTGAAATTTGTAATGAACACACACACATTGACTAATTTAGACACTAGAAAATATTTTAATAACTACTTTTACTAATAAAATTATAAGGATACTTCTAAATCTAGAGAAAGTTAGTAACAACTAATTAAGTTTAATATATAGATTAAGATAACTTAATTTATATTTTATAAAGCCTGTTTACACGTGTTTGTCTATTTTCACAATTATTAGTAAAAGTCTTATACTTTAGTTTTTCGGTTGTTAACACACTTAACATCTGTGACAGCTTTCACACCTAATTAATACACTCATAACTACCAATTCAATAAGTCAACTGTATTATAAATATATTATATAATATTCAAACTAAAGTTTCTGAGATTAATATTTTAGCTATGTGCAGATATTTAGAGAAACCTCATAGATAAGCATTACATAAAAAATAAATAAAAAAATTGTTTTGTGGCAATGAAAGAAAATAATAATTTAATATAGATTATATATAATAAAGAAAAGAGTGAGAACTCCACTATCGTTATCGAATTGGTGTGTGGAATTATGAGAGGAGAGTGGGCATAGAAATATAGGAGAAACGTGTTTTTCCAAAGTCAAGTTGAGAATCGCCATCCTCCGTGTCGACGCTTATGTGAAGACTGTGTTTACTATAAAAAACAATTAAAGAAAACTTAATCCTACCAAAGTAGTAGTAATATTCTTTTTTGCTAGCTAAAATCATCATCATATAGATATACTTATTAATGCTGACTTAATTGGAAAATGTAAATAAACACTTGGTGGAAAACTACACACAATACTCAATTTATGTTTTTTATTTTTAATTGTTTGAAGAGAATGATTTCCTTCCTTCTTATTCAATCGGTCTACTCTTCAGTCTCTCATTTCGAATAAACTTCTTATACTCTTCTGCCTTATCTATTTCTCGTCTTTTTAACTCTGGACTCAGATAATATCTGCAAAAAACACTCCGACGATCAACTCAGATTTTGATATTTGGCATTCAGTGCTATTAATATTGAATGATGACGTACCTGATTTTTGGAATTTGTGTCTATTTATATCATTATCATGAGCCTTTTATTAAGGATTTGGATCATAATTAAAAACACATTGCCTAGTGTTTGATCATTGATTAGTCTAGTTAATCCTCTATTTGGGTGTAATGGTTTTGGCTGACTCGGTCGGTCTTGACCGGGTACCGGACCTCCAAGTGTCGTACAGATCCGACCGGTACACTATCATTGAAGAGTTTATTAGGTTTATCATACTATCACTTATTGGATCATACATAAATACATAGTCATATGCACAAATTTTACAAATCAAAATATGTTCGAGATTTGATATTAATATTTTATAATATATAAATGAAACTTCATTTTATATTTTAAGAATCAATTTTATAAGATTGAATTAAATTTAAAGTAAAATCCTAAACAATTTCATCAACAACTTTTCCATATTATTATATTATTATGAGTATATTATAATAGCGTATTCCCATTACTTGAAGATGTATACATGAGGGTCGAGGAAGGAGACAATTACGCGTTTGATGGGCTTGCTTAAGATTACAACACCAACAATTCTCAACCCTTTATTCTATATATACCTTCTTCTTCTTCTTCTCACTCTTCATATCCACCTTTTATTCTCTCTCGTCTCCATCAAATCACACACACCTATAATACCTACCAACGCAACTCCATTATTTTCATCCCACTCTTCCTCTCTTCTTCATTCTTTCACTTATTCTTCAAAAACTCAGTTTAAACCCTAAACTTTAAATCTTAAACATGGCATGCTTGGTATCTCGCTCAGGAAGGGAATTGCAGAGATACAATAACATGGGTGGCCGCCAAGTTGTTGGGTGAGTTTGTTTGGTGGCTTTATTTGTTTCTAGTACTGTGTCTGTAGTGTCTGCCAAAACGTTTCCTTTTGTTTTTTTCACGTGGGTCACTTTGTTTTCTATAGAAGTTGCTATTTTGGTAGGTCCCTTGTGGACACTTTTTTCTTGGATCTTCCCATTTTTGTGTTGGCATTGAAAAGGATCTTAATAGATCGTTGTTTCAGTACTTGACTGGGTTTTTATAATGCTTATTTTTGCAGGTGCATACCTTACAGATACAAAGAAGACGTAGATGGTAACATGAGTGAGGAATTGGAAGTTCTAGTGGTTAGTTCTCAGAAAGGCCAAGGATTGATGTTCCCTAAGGTATTCATTCATCCATCATTTCATTGGAATATGCTCAATTGGGTATTCATTAATGGTGGTTTAATTTAGTTTAACATTCATTAATTAACATCGCATTTATCTGATAATCACAGGGAGGTTGGGAACTTGATGAATCTGTAGAAGAAGCAGCTTGTAGGGAATCCCTTGAAGAAGCAGGAGTATTGGGAAGTATTGAGGTATGTATAGTATATATTAAAATCGTGATAAAATTGTCAGAAATTTATTTTACGAGGCTACAAGTGTTGATGTTCGACACACAATGTTCGACGTGTGTCATGTTTGATGTGTCGGACAAACACACTATTTAAGAGGAGTGTCCGAAATTTGGTTAATAAAACTCTAATATTAATTTTTTTTATTGGCTTGCAGCATGAATTGGGGCAATGGAATTTCATCAGCAAAAGATATGGCGTATACTATGAAGGACACATGTTTCCCATGTTTGTGAAGGAACAACTTGACACGTGGCCAGAGCAAAATTTACGGAGAAGAATATGGGTATGCTTATGCTCTAGTCACATGTTACACGTGCTAATAATTAATTTTAAATATATATATATATATATATAATTTGCAAATTTTGCTAATTATTTTGTGGTTACCTTTTGCAGATGAGTGTTGGTGAAGCTAGAGAAGTTTGTCAGCATTGGTGGATGAAGGAGGCATTAGATATATTGGTTCAAAGAATGGTGTCTTCAGCACAGGAAAAAGATTTAAGCTTTTAAACAGTTCAATTTAGGGTTTAGGTCACAATGTCAATATTTTGTATCTTCATAAAATTGAGAGTTATAGAGAGGAAATAATCTTTTGTTGTAGGGTTAGAACACTTTGAAATGTTCTTTCAATTTAATTTATTTTTTATTATAAAAAATATAAGGAATAAATTGTAGAGTAAGATGATTTTTGTACAACTTCAATGTTACACATTTAAAGAACTTAGCATTGTAATTCCAAGAGTTAAAGAAGTTAAATAATTTCATCTCAATCCTTCTCCTTATCTTTGTCTTATGTTTTATCATATGTATATTCCAAAATTTTCTCTTACATAAATCACGTGTGCTGATAAGTTAACTAATTTAATATTTATTTATAATGAATCATTTCACTGGTATAATAGACTTCCATCTAAAGATTTTTTTACCATTATGGGGTTATTTTTTTGTTTTTTACCAAAATGGGATCCGTTTAAAAAAAATTATAAATTTAGGCAAGTCGTGCCAATTCGACAAAATTTCATATGCACAAATCGTCCCAATTAAACACGACTCTGTCATGTCATACTGAAGTCGTGCCAACTTGGCACGACTTCTACCCTGTCATACTAAAGTCGTGCCAACTTGGCACGACTTCTGTCACGTCATAATTTTATTTTATTTTTTTAATTTTATTGTTTAGATTGGGTAGTAAGTTATGTAATGTTAAAAATTATTTTGATATATAATTTTTTAAGAGTGTTCGTTTTAAGGAACAAAAAATTGGATAATCGTGTATAGATCATGTTTGACGGTAATGTAATACAATAACTTGATTATTTAATTAATTAAAAAATGAAGAAAATTGTTATTGAATTTGGAAATAAATAGATAAATGAAAATTTATTGTATTTGGAAAATAAATAGATAATTATAGTTGTGAATTAGAAAAATAAATAGTTTGAGAAGTAATAATTATTAGCTGACTTGAGAAGTCATGATTATTAGCTTACTATGTATTGTTTTTGTTAACATATGTATTTTTTTCTTTTTTAATAATAATAATTTTTTTTTCATGATGACAAATGATTGTCGTTACCTGATGTGTGAGCCTAACTGAAATGTGTGAAGTTTCATAATGATGTCTAACAAAAAAACTTTTATAATAAAAATGTAATTTATCACAATTACATTCTTGACTGTTTTACTTAATTATATACTTTAATTTTTTCAACTTTAATTTACTTGAATTTCTAGTCTCACATGAATATTAATTTTATCATTTACTCTCTATGTTTTTTTTTTTCACTTGCATTCATTTATCTTTATCGCAAATTCCTTTTTTATATATAGAAAAAAAGAAAAATATTTTTCTATAAAAAAAATAATGAATAATCCGTGTATACATTTCCAAGATGCTGAAAATAATTTCTTCAACTTTTTAAGTTAAACTTAATAAAAAAAAATATTTTTCTTATTAGAACATCTATAATTCTCCCATAATATAATTTACGAGTATTGTGTTCTTATATAAAAGATGTATACTTTCATAATAATAAAATGTAAAAAAAAAAATATCATGGGAGAGAATATTGATTTGCAAAAACACAAACATGTTTAGTTTTATATCTTATTGTATTTTTTTTATGTATCAAAACGAAAGCAACTATTTATAATATATAGTTTTCTTTAAATAACTATTTTAATATAAGGTATTGAACAAATTTTATGTAAATTATTTCTTGTACATACGTGGCATTAGACGTGTGCCCAAACATATATTAATATAAGGAATTAATATAAAACGATTGATTATTTTTGTACGTGTAAAATTTTATTAATTATGTGCATGTTAGCTGAAATTTATTAATTATGTGCACGTTAGTTGACAAGTTTTATGCATTTCCCACATGGCCATTGCTGCCTTTGAATTGAATTGATTAAGGACAAATTTTCAATAACTCAGCACCTTTCGGTTTTTATAATTAATCTATTTTTGTGTGAAATAATAAAAAATTTATGCATTTATAAGTAATGCAATATTAAACAAATATTATACACTGTCGTAAGCTAATTTACTTTTCTTAGTCAAATAAGAGATTTGAGTGATTAAAAATAAAATATATGAGAAAAGTAGAGAGCATGCAATTGAAAGCACGTTTTTTACATGAATTTAAAGGACAATGACCATGTTTATGTACATCATTTAAAATTAAAAGATCAATCAACTAAGATTCTCTTAAATTTAAAATACATTTGGACTATGTTATAAATTTGGATCTAGCAAAGCTTTTTTTTATGTAGTAATTATTTGAGTTTTCCACCATAAGCAATTAACTATTTCTTATATCTTAGCTTTCTCAAGCATAACCTTCCTTGTTTTCAAGTAATTTTTTTTATTTTCTAGCAAATTTTTTATTTTTATTTTTATTTTTTTGCATAAATCAATTATTTTGTTTGGTCCAAAAGCTTTTTATTCTTCTAATAAAACCAAAGGCTGAAACTTCTTGTGCACTTTCATCAGAAAACCAGACTTTTAATCAAATATTACTTTCTTCCTCTCTTTATGTATGTTTTTCTCGTTTTCAAAGTTTTAACTTCTTTATTTCTAATCAATTACTTTTTGGAAATTGTGAGAACAATGTCTAATCAATTACTCATTCATACCTATAAGTTAATTAGTCTAAAATAAAAGTAATTAGTCTTTTATTTTATTTTATTTTGAATTTAAAGACTCTTAAGAATGTAATATCGTAAATGTTAATATCCTGAAAATTTTAATTGCTTAGAAAAATACGCCAATTTAAGTACCTTTTATTACGTAACTAATTGCCACCGTAAATTTTTTTAAGTGATTATTCAATAACCAATATTCTTCACTTTAATTTGGCTCACCTTTGCAAACTAATTTTTAATACCATTAGTCTATTTTCTTATTGTACACACACAAAGATAAATCTATGTTAATATTTAGGCAATTTCTCCCTCACCATCACCATATGAATTTCAGCATGCACCCAATCAGCTCTAGAAGATGACAAAAATATCCCTCCTAAATGACGAAAATAACCTTACACAAAAATGAGAAAAAATATTTTTGAAATTTTTATCTGAAATATTTTGGATTTCAATTTTTTTTGGAACATATTTTTGAATTCTGAATTTTTTTATCCAGTTTAGTTGTGTTCAGAATTTTTTTTCCACATGTATTATTTTATTTCTGAATTATAATTATTATTTTAGATTTTTTAATTTGAAATAAGGGTAATTTTGGAAATTTAAAAAATTGATATGGTGGTGGAGGTTAAAATTGATATGGTGCAGGAGGGTAATTTTGGAAATTTATAAAATTGATATGGTGGAGGTTAAAATTGATATGGTGCATGAAGAATTTGCCTAATATTTATTTACTGTGACTAATTTCGGCATGGTTAAATTTAAGAGAGAATAAATTTTGAATTAATCATTTGTTATTGATTTAATTTTAAGAAAATTATAAGATAAACTAAATTAATTTATAAAAAAAACAGGTTGGTCCAGATTATATAAATTAAATTAAATTTATATCTAAATATATTAAATTGTTTAAAAAAATAAAAAATGCATTATATGTCCAAAAATTCATACATGGTTCAGTTATTAAGGGAGATAAACAGTAACTCATTTACATAACTTAAATAATTATAAAATAATTATAATTATATCATAAAACCTAAAGAATAATAATTAAAAGTTAAAAAGTTATTTAGAGTTAACTAAATATAGATATCATAAATATAATATTGGAATCCATCACTATTCAATTTGTCCTACTATACAAAAATAATATTAAAAACATACATTTCATATACTTTTTAACAATATGATAAAATTTCACCTCTTAAAAATTTATTGAAAACTGAAATATGTAAGTCGTGTTAAGATAAATAACAAAAGTTATCAAGATGACAAAACTTATCCATTTTAATAATTTTTAAAAAATTATTCAATTCGAGATAATTAAGAGATAAAATTACACCCTGATTTCAAAGTTTAATAACTTATAAAAAAATTAATCATTTATACTTACTTTTTTTCTTTTTATATTCTATGAATTTGATCTCTTAGTTATTGATTAATTTCAATCTACCCTCTTTAATCTGTATATTTAAATTATTTTTATAACATTTTAAAACATTACGAATTTTTATTCATTTCCAGAGTCAAATATTCATACCTTCAAACACTTTAATGCCAGTTTTTTAAGAATAAATTGTAAGCATCATATTTATAAGTGATTTTGCAATGATTACTTAAATATAATTTAATTACTTTGTTTAACAATAATTTATGATTTCAATAATTTATACGAATGTTTTTGCATAATTTTCTTGGAATTTTAATAGTTTATTAGTCAACACTTTCCTAGAAAGGACCAGGGAAAAAGAAGGAAACCGAGAGAGAAAAATCAAAATATCATTATATCTTCTTATTCATCATTTTACAAATTCATTACATGCTAATTAAAAAGTACATCATTTATATTCTTTGTACATTGCAATAATATTCTTTAATTATTTGAGAATATAACAATATTTATAAATATTAAAAATATGATTTCATATACCACTAAAAAATTAAGAAATGATAGATAACCGTCCAAAATACAAGTAAGCATGACACTTATACGAAGAAAAATATAAATATTAGAAAACATGAGTCAATTAAAAAAAATGTTATAAAAAATATATTATCATTTTGTAATAAATTTAGAACAATGATATATGGACAACCACATTTTTTTATACAACCACATTATAACTCTCAATACTATTATTTTAATACTTTTTTATATCATTTAATTATAAATTTACCCTTTACTATATATATTTATTTCTAAACCTATCACATCAGGTTGTATACAACTCTTTGAGTTATTACACTATCATTTTCCATAAATTTATTGTAATTATCATTTAGTAATATTTTTTGTAGTTCCAAAAGACTCGATTCTCTGAACCAATTTGGATTCGTCAAAGATGTCGCTGCACATCTTGGAACCGATCTCAAGCGTGGCATAAGGTTTTGTTTCCTTTGTCCTTGAAGCTTTTAAGGATACCACTATCATACAATGGCTACCAAATGTAAAGCTTCAAGAGTCTGGACTAACATTGTTGGGAATACTTGGATCGAAAGACCCTTGTAGGCCAAAAGTTGAATACTCTGCAAGAAAGCTGGAGTGAAGATCAAGAATCACAGGAGATAATGTGTTCACAGCGAGGGCCAAAGGTAAAGGTTTCATCTCCAATTCAATTTTCACCTCTCTCAGGATCATTCAATAGCCCGAGGAACTTCGGATTATTAAAAGAACTTGAGAGCCGCGAAAAGGGAATTGCGGATGGAACCGTTAGCTTTGACCCTCCCTGTGTTCACATTATCTCATGTGATAATCTTGATCTTCACTGCAGCTTTCTTGGAGAGGATTCAACAGCTGTTTGATCTTCACTGCAGCTTTCTTGGAGAGGATTCAACAGCTGTTTCAACTTCTGGCTTACAAGGGTCTTACAATCCAAGTATTCCCGACAATGTTAGTCTAACCTTTACTTTTGATATCTTGTTAAAATAAGACCATTCTTTAAGCTAGATAATACAACTTAAAGATAAGAAACGGACAAAGTTTCATGATCATATTTAGAAATAAGCTAACTATCAAATAAGCAATGATAAAGATGCAATACATGCTATAACGATGCCTTATGCATCTAATAAAATAAGCTAACTATCAAAACAAGTGGATAAGACAAAAATAAATTAGAGCGTATTTGACAAGACAAACACGTTCAAATTCTGTGTGGACTAATTGTCCTAGTCTGTAAAACGTTGAAACACCAAGGAGTGCAGATGCTCAACTGATGATCAATTAAAAGGTAAATTCAGCAAATGCAAACCATATGGCAGCCTCAGATCAATCCCCGTGGATAGTATAACGTTCCCATTTCTTCGTTGGGTCATATATCTGCAATAAAAGATGCAAATAATGGTAACCAGAATCTAAACCTCAGCAACACATCAAAATGCACTCTTATCTGACAGACTGTAAAAATAAATAGCCAGTTCAAGATATCCAACTCATGCGCAATGTGCATATGAGACAGAAAGAATGAGTACCTCCCATCTTGAAGCAGGAAATATATGCTTGTTCTTTTCATACCAGTGCCTTTCTACAACCTTCCCAGCATGAGACTGTCGGTGGAAACAAGATCACCCCAGTAAGAAAAATTAAGCAAAAACCCATAAGAGAAGTCATTAGAACACCACCAAAGGTCATACATGCGCACTTGCTTCCTTTCACTTGAAAATCCAAATTTTAAGATATCGGTAAAATACATAGGAAGAAAGAAAGTATACCTCGTCCTTCTCTATAGTGGCATCAGCAATTGTTCGTACATCCTCATGCACATCAAAATGATGCTACATTGATAAACAAAGAAAAACTCTAAATTTTAAACTGCAAAGAAAATCACACAAAACTTATTTTGATTATAACAGAAACTACGGTTACACTGTGAAAAACTGGAAGCAACTTTGTGTAAAATCAAACATCCTTTTTTCACAGTATTTCCAAACATCACTTACTATGACGTGGTTCCTCCTCCTCCTCCTCTTGGGGTTCACTGTCGATATCCTCAGCAAAGGACAATCGAGAATTGCCCTTGATTTTCCACTTTGAAGGCGGTCTCAAGAATCTGAAATTCAAGAAAAGTAAAGACGATTGTAATCTTGAAAAGAAGAACCCCAAAAGAAGAAAAGAAAAGATAGAAATTGAAGGAACGCGGTACCTCGGAAGTGCTGGAACCGAATTGAAGGAGACCGGGTTGGCCCTTGTCGGAAGCAGACTTGGTTTTGAGTTCTTGGATTTTGCGACGCTCCGCTTCTCTCTGCTTCTCCAACAGCCGAATCCTCACCGCGTCTTGGGCGGCGCCGACGTACCCGTCTCCCGTACCCGACATCCTCTTCTTCGCTCCTAAATTCAAACTCAAATTCAAAGACCAACTACACAACACCACACAACACATGTTTCTTTTCATAACCCGTAGGTGCTTATATAGTTCCCTCGCTATTGGGCTGGGCTTCAGTTTTACAGTAGGCCCAAACTAATACTAAAACCCAATTCTAACTCCAAAACACTCTGACAATTTCAAATCTGGAATAATAAATATTTCAAAATTAAAAAATACATTCCGAATAAAAAATTGAAATACAAAATTGAAATTTAAAAATGCGGAAATTTAAATCCAGAATATTTCTGGTTAAAGGGTTCTATAAATAATTTTTATTTACACCTCGTTTAAAGTTATTTTCATCATTGGAAGGGACAGTTTTATCATTTTTAATAGGAGATTGAGTGCATGTTATAATTGATATGATGCTACAAAGAGAAATTATCAAACATTTTCATAAGCTTATAGGAGTGAGAGAAAAATAAGGCAATTAGTCCCTATGAAAAGAGAAAATTTTCCTAAGATAAAATGGATGTGTATATAAAATAAATCCTGAAACTCCTTTTCAAGAATATGTTGTAGATTTTTTTTTTTTAAAGAATTTTTTTATTGCGGATTTTTTTTATTTGGAATGGGATTTTGATTTTTGTTTTCAAAATTTTATTTTTAAAACACAATAATCTCTTTGTGTTCTATTTTTCTGAAATATATTATTTTTAATTCCAAATTTTTATTTCCAGAATTCGAAAGGCATTCTAGAAAATTTAAAATTATATAGGGTGTAAGTTTAAAATGATTATGTGTAGGAAGAATTTGCCACAAATTAAGTGTATTTTGCTCTTGTTGGTTCGGACTATTGCCAATGGACTTTATTATTTTGCAGGGAATATTACATGAATACTTTTTAATTTTTCAACGCTCTTGAAACATCTAATAAAATAATAATTTTAATTTTAATTTATTTTTTATATTATTTTATATTTTTTAAAAAATATATATATTATTAATACTGAATGAATATTTAATAGAAAATTAAATATTCAAAATCTATGTTCACACTTTTCTTTCGTCAAAATTATATCTTCACAAAATTACAATTAGAACGAAAATATGCTTCTTTTATAATTGTTTACAAGAAGTATAACAAGATAAAATAAAAAAAAAGAAATTACTAATACAAATCAAATAAAACACAACTCTCATTTTCATATTTACATCTTCATGGGGAAGAATCTTCTTCATTCCTTATATTTTATTTCAAACAATTTTGTTATTGGAAGAAGTTAACATAACAAATAACAATTAAAGTCACCTAATTTTTGAAGTTACTTGCACAGGTAACTTTTAGAAATGAGAGATATTATTTTATATGTATATAATGAAGAATAAAAAAATAGACGAAAAGTGATAATAACAAATAAAAAAACACTAGAAAAATACAAACTTCCAAAAACGAAATAAATGTGTAACAAATAAAATCCCAAAGTCAAGAATTCGAACAAGAACTCACACGTTGTAAATTTTAATCATTTTCATCTTTAACTTTTGAAGGTTGATCTCGATGTCGATTATTCGATTTTGATTAATTAATTTCTAATGAGACAATTTAGTATGAATCTGTATTTATTTTTTGAAAAATAAACGAGATGGTGGAGGAAAGGATGACAGGTATGTGAAATGGTAACTTTGTCTCTAGTTTTATTTCATTAATGTGCATGTTTCATCGTACATGTGGGTTATTTTTATGTGTAATGCAAGTTATAATTTGTCTTTGTCAATTTTATTTATATTATTGTCACACTCATACATAATCGGTTATAAGTCATACCATGATTGGTCATGACTCCATTCAATTTTTTCCAAAATTGCTACATGTGTTGATCAACTAATTGCATCTTATTACGTAGGCCAACAATAACATGATTTGAGTACAAATTTATCAAAACTACAATCAAGCTGAATAATGTTTTTCATAAAGTAATAAAAAATTTAATACGCATAATACAATTATATAACTATTAATAATTCAAAGTTTGATTATATACCTATTAATACTTCAAAATGAGTTTGACCTGTGCCTTAGTATAATTAATTAAAATCTTATGTTCAAAATTATGTGTACACTTTTTTAAATTATTTTTTCATTGTGATTTTTTTATTATATCTTGCATTATTTACTGAGTAAGTCTAAACCTATAAGATATGATGTCATGAATCTTTTCATTATTCAAGAGTCAACATGGATGTCTTTATAATCCATAATCGATTGTGCATAATAACCTATAATATTATGCATTATAATGGATGAATGACTAATTAGGTTGAAGATAAATTGATTATGGATACCATGTGTAATTGATTCCTACATGGAACATGATCGATTGGGTTCTATTAATAATCAAATATGATACACTTTTTCTCCTATAAATTATCTAGTAAAATCATTTTCCTAAATTCAGGTGTTTTTGTTTGAATTGTCTCCTTATAATCTCGCTTAAAAATGTATATAAAAATAGACACATATATTAAATATTTGTTTATAAACATACAATGGGTATCAATGATAATTATATGAGTTACTTTTGATACCTAGTTATATGGTGAAGTTGAATTTAAATATTTTTTTTAATTAATTAAGACACATTTTTTGAATGTTTTTTTCAATCTCTACGTGATTGTGCAGTATTTTTGTTTAAATGTTTTTTTAATCTCTAGATGATTGTGCAATATTTTTGTTTAATAGATCCATATATAATATAATAAAAATACATTTTCTGTTTCTTTACTTTCAAATTTTAACCACAAATACATAAACTAATATATTTTTTATTACATAAATATTAATATTTGTTTCATTAAAAATACAAGAAAACAGTATTTTGGTAATTAAAACAATAAAAAAAAATTATTACATAATTCAATTTATATCCTCTACAAACTTTCCACTTAATTCTACTTGTTTTCAATCACCTTTCCTCCAATTAAATAATATAATTTTGGATCGTGATAGATTAACATTACCAAACAAACAGTAAAAAGCCTACACTTTACAAACTAATAAAATAATATTTTAATTATATATATATATTATTTATTATTTATTTATTTTTTAATTATCAATTACTCATTCATACCTATAAGTTAATTAGTCTAAAAGTAATTAGTCTTTTATTTTATTTTATTTTGAATTTAAAGACTCTTAATAATGAAATATCATAAATTTTAATATCCTGAAAATTTTAATTGCCTAGAAAAATACGCCAATTTAAGTACCTTTTATTACGTAACTAATTGCCACCGTAAATTTTTTTAGTGATTATTCAATAACCAATATTCTTCACTTTAATTTGGCTCACCTTTACAAAATAATTTTTAATACCATTAGTCTATTTCTATATTGTACACACACAATGATAAATCTATGTTAATATTTATTTACTGTGAGTAATTTCGGCATGATTAAATTTAAGAGAGAATAAAATTTGAATTAATCAATTGTTATTGATTTAATTTTAAGAAAATTCCAAGATAAAGTAAATTATTTTATAAAAAAACGGGTTGGTCCAGATCATATAAATTAAATTAAATTTATATCTAAATATATTAAATTGTTTTATAAAAATAAAAAATGCATGATATGTCCAAAAATTCATACATGGTCCAGTTATTAAGAAGATAAACAGTAAGTCATTTAAATAACTTAAATAATAATTATTATAATTATATCATAAAACCTAAAGAATAATAATTAAAATTAAAATTTATTTAGAGTTAACTAAATACAGATATCATAAATATAATATTCGAATCCATCACTATTCAACTTTACCTATTATACAAAAATAATATTAAAAAAATACATTTCATATATTTTTAACAATATGTTAAAATTTCATATATTCATACCTTCAAACTATTTATAAGCATCATATTTATAAGTGATTTTTGCAATGATTACTAAATTACAATTTAGTTACTTTATTTAACATAATTTATGATTTCAATAATTTATACGAATGCTTTTGCATAATTTTCTTGGAATTTTAATAGTTTTAGTCAACACTTTCCTAGAAAGGACCAGGAAAAAACAAGGAAGCCGAGAGAAAAAAATCAAAATACCAAACTTCAAACAAAAATAACATTATATCTTCTTATTCATTATTTTACAAATTCACCACATGCTAATTAAAAAGTACAACATTTATATTCTTTGTACATTGCAATAATATTCTTTAATTATTTGAAAATATAACAACATTTATAAATATGATATCATATACCACTAAAAAGTTAAGAAATGATAGATAACCGTCCAAAATACTAGTTAGAATGACACTTATACGAAGAAAAATATAAATACTAGAAATGGTATGAGTCAATTAAAAAAATGTTATAAAAAATATATTAAAAGTTATCTTTTAACGATAGAGATTATCACTAACCATATCCCAAGGTTGATCCCAAACTACCAAAGTACTCAGTGAGTGACATGGTAGGGCACACTTACTGTAATTATCTTGATGTTAGTCTCCCAAAAACCTCATACAAAGACCAAAACGGACAATAAATTTATTGTAATTATCATTTATTAATATATTTTGTAGTTCCAAAAGATTCGATTCTCTCAACCAATTTGGATACGTCAAAGAACTCGCTGCACATCTTGAAACTGATCTCAAGCGTGGCATATACCTACATCAAAAATGTTTTGTTTCCTTTGTCCTTGAAGCTTTTAAAGGATACCACTATCATACAATGGATACCAAATGTTTGCGAATCATTGCCTTTGCTCAAAAGAGTTCCAACGGGCAGGTTAATGGAAACATTGAAAAGCTTCAAGAGTCTGGACTAACATAGTTGGGAACACTTGGATTGAAAGACCCTTGTAGTGAATGCTCTGCAAGAAAACTGGACTGAAGATCAAGATTATCACATGAGATAATGTGCTCAAACAGCGAGGGCCAAAGCTAAGGTTCCATCTCCAATTCCATTTTCATCTCTCTCAAGATCATCCAATAGCCCGAAATTCCTCGGAACTCTGGTAGGTACCATGCTCTAGCATATTCTCTGTATATTTAATTGCATCTTGCTGCATTGTTGTTCTGATCTATGCGAGCAGTTCCTAGGAACTTCAAACTATTGGAAGAACTTGAGAGCCGCGAAAAGGGAATTGGAGATGGACCGTTAGCCCTAGCTGTGTCCAGATTAAATCATGTGATCATAATCTTGATCTTCACTCCAGCTTTCTTGCAGAGGATTCAAGAGCTGTTTCAACTTCTGGCTTACAAGGGTCTTACAATCCAAGTATTCCCGACAATGTTAGTCTAACCTTTACTTTGATATCTTGTTAAAATAAGACCATTCTTTAAGCTCGATAATACAACTTAAAGATAAGAAACGGACAAAGTTTCATGATCATATTTAGAAATAAGCTAACTATCAAATAAGCAATGATAAAGATGCAATACATGCTATAAAGATGCCTTATGCATCTAATAAAATAAGCTAACTATCAAACAAGTAGATAAGACAAAAATAAATTAGAGCGTATTTGACAAGACAAACACGTTCAAATTCTGTGTGGACTAATTGTCCTAGTCTGTAAAACGTTGAAACACCAAGGAGTGCAGATGCTCAACTGATGATCAATTAAAAGGTAAATTCAGCAAATGCAAACCATATGGCAGCCTCAGATCAATCCCCGTGGATAGTATAACGTTCCCATTTCTTCGTTGGGTCATATATCTGCAATAATAGATGCAAATAATGGTAACCAGAATCTAAACCTGAGCAACACATCAAAATGCACTCTTATCTGACAGACTGTAAAAGTAAATAGCCAGTTCAAGATATCCTGTCATATAGAAATTTATTAAATGACGCTACAAATGCTCAAGCCAAGAGGAGGAAGAAAAACCAACTCATGCGCTATGTGCATATGAGACAGAAAGAATGAGTACCTCCCATCTTGAAGCAGGAAATATATGCTTGTTCTTTTCATACCAGTGCCTTTCTACAACCTTCCCAGCATGAGACTGTGGTGGAAACAAAATCACCCCAGTAAGAAAAATTAAGCAAAAACCCATAAGAGAAGTCATTAGACACCACCAAAGGTCATACATGCACTTGCTTCCTTTGACTAGAAAATCCAAATTTTAAGATTTCGGTAAAATAAATAGGAAGAAAGAAAGTATACCTCGTCCTTCTCTATAGTGGCATCAGCAATTGTTCGTACATCCTCATGCACATCAAAATGAAAAAGCTGTAGAGATTGAAACACAAGTACTGTTAATGCCATAATTAATCTCAAGCTAAGAGGGAACACCTCCAAGTTTATGACAGCATGCAAAATGTTATTTCGGTTTGACATACTCCAAATGATTTGCAATTTTGAAGCAGTCACAATATAAACACTAACACATTGTAGCATTATCACAATAAAAAAGCCAACTCAAGTTGTAATACTTGCATTTACACAAGAAACACAACAACATTTACATCTATTAAAATATACAGGGAAATTTCAACGGGTCATAGGAACTAAATGCAGTACAAGGAAACACAAAGAGCAATGAAATTTAAATTTGGAACTATAATCAGAACAGCATCCCCTCCTCCTAGGATAAATAATACAAAAAAATCACCAGGAGACAAAAAAACTTGATTTATTAGTTAAGAAATTGAGGAAAAAATCCCAGATCAGCATTTATATTCCTCGTCTTACTACATTATTTGTCACTCTTACATTACTTTTGCTTATTTTCAAATTTCTTTCCAACTATCCACCAAACTTAGATTGCGTTCTTCCTTATTCTACTAATGTAATTGATCATATAAGAAGGATGTTAAAACAATAATATAACTACAATTTTCAGTCAAACCATACGCACAGGAAAAACTTGGGAATTTTTGCTACAGGAGCAAAAAAGAATATTCCCATCAATTTCAGCAAGGGGGCATTTTTTTTTTTGGAAAAATAAAGCACATTTTTATGTCATTTGGATAAGTTCTATGAGGGACCTAACTAGAAACTGTGCTCTTCCCCTACCCATTTAAAAGAATCATTAGATTATTAACAACAAAATATCTCCTAAAAAAGAAAAAATGATGCACCTTGTGAGAAGAAAACAAAAGAACAAAACAACTCATAAAAATAACAAACAACAAATGATGCACCTTCTAAGAAGAACACAGAATAAAAGGAACATACCGGCCCACTTTTGCCTCTAGCTTTGTTCACAATTAGCTCATAGAAGCTGTGTTGCTATAATACACATGAAAAAAGAAAAATAACTTAGAAGATATCCGTTGGTCAAAATAATGTTAAGTTAACACATAGCTTATACATACATAACACACACCATACTCCCAAATAAGATAGCAAGTTATACAGACTTTCTGAAATTAAAACTAACTACAAGTACATACGTGAGGAATGATAAGGTCTTCTTTCACATATAACAAATTTTCTACTGATGTTGTTCGAATCTCTCGGAATTCAGGAGCAAGCTGCTGCTGAACTGCTCGAAGAAACTCTCCTATGCTGTCACCCTTCCGTACCTGAATCATATCATAAAATAATTCAAACACCAAGTCATAAGATCATTTTTAGTAAAGGAAAGTTCAAGAATATAAGAAGTTGAAGCATATGGTCTTTACTTGCCTGGATCACACGCCTGTGGCCAGTTCCATCCCAGTAGCTGTACGTGATTTCAAGAGGTTCATCTGATGTACAGAAATAACTTACTTAAGCGTAAACTATTAAATGATTGTGTGTTTTCTGCATCAGCTAATTCGTATGCCCAAGGGGAAAATAAGCATAATTTCCCCCACTTATATACATAATCATATTGCATTATCTATATACTTATTAACCCTTTATTAGCATTGCTTCAAAAACAGTTCAAAAGATTCTCATTGGAAACAAGTATTGATGCAGCATACTCACTTCGAATTTGTTCCTGCTCACGGAGCCAAAGCTTCCGCAGCCTTTCCCGCTCTGCTTGCTCCTCAGCCTCTCGCTCACTGAACAGGAATCCTCAGCACTCCTATGCCCAAACGTTAGGGCAACAAACAACCAACAAAGAAAGGAAGAGTACAAGGGAACAATGAAGCATGGACATAGACACCTGACACACGCAGGGACACTCTGACACTCTGCACACACACATACACTCACACACACACACATATATACACACATACACTCATAGTATATTTTTTAAATTGATGATCAAGATTTAAATATTCAAAATCATCTATAAAATAGTAGTCAAATATAACAATTTTAACATCGGTGGCAGGAGAAGATTCTAATAATTAAACACAATCTAGATATTCCATATCATACAGAATCTACTCATTATTTCTATAATTACACAATAAGTTTCTTAATTTCCAACTTCAAAAAAAATCACCATGTCTATCATGTTAACTCAGCCGTTTTAGGGTCGTGCCAGAGCCGCAAAGAAACATTTTTTAAATTCAGCACATCCGTGGAGTGTCTGTGACATGTGTAATATGGGTGTCATAGACCCATGCTTCATAGCAGGGAAGGGGTGTAATAAAGAATAAGGAAAAAGATGAGATGCGACACATACCTGTCAGGTAGAAAGCCAGTTTCAACAGTAGGGTCTTTACCAAGTTTACCACGCCTTAACATACTGGCTTCCAGATTATCTGCCAGAAAGAAACATAGCAAGGTTCAACATTCAACGTAGTTTTATGTGTTCTATAAATCAATGATCAATGCACATTCACAATTCTCCGTTTAAACCCCTTGCGTAAAATGATGCTACATTGGTAAACAAAGAAAAACTCAAAATTTTAAACTGGAAAGAAAATCACAGATGTAAAGTGAAGTGATTTAGCGTTTGCAAAACAATTTTGTACAAACTTAACTTATTTTGATTATAACGGAAATCACGGTTACACTGTGAAAACCTGGAAGCAACTTTGTCTAAAATCAAACATCTTTTATTTTCACAGTATTTCCAATCATCACTTACTATGACGTGGTTCCTCCTCCTCCTCCTCTTGGGGTTCACTGTCAATATCCTCAGCAAAGGACAATCGAGAATTGCCCTTGATCTTCCTCTTTTTACGCTTTTCTAACTGAAGCTCCTCCTCCCTGTTTGAAGATTGTGTATAAGTAATAAATAACAAAGAAAAAAAAAGAAACAGAAAATGGGAGAGAAAACGAACTCTTGCTGCTGCTTCTGAAGTTTCTCCTTCTCTTCTTCCTCTATTTTGCTCTGAATATTAACCCTCTACAATTAACAAATAAAAAACACAAAAAGCATCAGTCACGCCACACTATAGCATGTCAAAGAAAAGTAAAGAAAACGATGGCATACCTTCTCAACATACTGCTCTCTGGTGACCAATCCCACGGTTTCTTTTTTGAAGGCGGTCTCAAGAATCTGAAATTCAATAAAAGTAAAGACGATTGTAATCTTGAAAAAGCGGAACCCTAAAAGAAGAAAGGATAGAAATTGAAGGAACGCGGTACCTCGGAAGTGCTGGAACCGAATTGGAGGAGACCGGGTTGGCCCTTGGCGGAGGCAGACTTGGTTTTGAGTTCTTGGATTTTGCGACGCTCCGCTTCTCTCTGCTTCTCCAACCGCCGAATCCTCACCGCGTCTTGGGCGGTGCCCACGTACCCGTCACCCATACCCGACATCCTCTTCTTCGCTCCTAAACTCAAACTCAAATTCAAAGACCAACAACACAAAACCACACAAGAAAGGTTTCTTTTCGTGACCCGTAGGTGATTATATAGTTCCCTCGCTATTAGTCTGGGCTTCAGTTTTACAGTAGGCCCAAACTAATACTAAAAGCCCAATTCTAACTCCAAAACATTTTGACAATTTCTTCCTTCACGATATCCACCCTATGGTTTTTTTAAATTTCAAAAATTATCCTTATTCCAGATTTGTAAAACTGAAATTATAATTCAAAATTAAAAAAATACATTCCTGAAAAACAAATTGGAATACAAAATTGAAATTGCATTCCAGATAAAAATTTCTAAAATTCAAAAATGTGTTCTGAAAATTTAAATCCAAAATATTTTTGGATAAAGGACTTTAAAAGTAATTTTTATTTACACTTTTTTTTAAAAAGGTTATTTTCATTATTTTGAGGAACAGTTTTATCATTTTCAATATTAGAATTATATGGTGAAAAAGAAATTGTCAAACATTTTTCATAAGCTTTTAGGAGCGAGAGAGAAAATAAGGCAATTACTTTCTCTTGCACCATTTCACTGCACTCAATCTCACGATGAAAAGACAACAAAATTATTAGATAAAATGGAGATATATATAATATACATTACGAAACTTCTTTTCAAAAATATGTTGTGGATTTTTCTTGAAATAAAATTTTTTATTTGGAATGTGATTTTGATTTTTGTTTTCAAAATTTTATTTTCAATACACAATAATCTCTTTCATATTACTTTTATGTAATGTATGTATTATTTTTAATTCTAAATTTTTATTTCCATAAGGAAAAACATTTTTTAAAATTTAAAATTATGTAGGTTGTAAGTTTAAAATGATTATGTGTAGGAAGAATTTGCCACAAGTGTATTTTGCCCTTGTTGGTTAAGGGAATTCCCCTTAAATCAAGGAACTTTATTATTTTGCAGGGAAAATATTACAAATACTTTTTAAATTTCTAACGCCCTTGAAACATCTAATAAAATAATAATTTTAATTTTAGTTTATTTCTTATATCATTTTATATTTTAAAATAAAAATGTTATATTATTAATACCGAGTGAATATTTAATAGGAAATTAAATATTCAAAATCTATATTCACACTTTTCTTTCATGAAAATAATATCTTCGTAAAATTACAATTAGAACGAAAATACGCTTCTTTTATAATTGTTTGCAAGAAGTTTAACAACATAAAATAACAAAAGGAAATTACTAATACAAAAGCAAATAAAACACAACTCTCATTTTCATATTTACACTTTTATGATTGAGAAAGACTCTTCTTCATTCCTTGTCTTTATTTCAAACAAATTTGTTATTAAAACAAGTCAACATAACAATTAAAGTCACTTAATTTTTTAAGTTACTTGAACAGGTAACTTTTAGAAATGAGAGATATTATTTTATATGTGTATAGTGAAGAATAAAAAAATAGATGACAAGTGATAATAACAAATAAAAAAACACTAGAAAAATATAACATCCAAATGTAAAATGAACAAACTTACAAAATGAAAAAAATGTGTAATAAAAAAAACTCAAAAATCAAGAATTCGATCAATAACTCACACATTGTAGTATAAATTTTAGTCACTCTAATCTTTAACTTTTGAGGGTTGGTCTCGATGTCATTCGATTTTGATCAATTAATTCGTAAAGAGATAATTTAGTATGAACTTTGTGTTGATTTTGTGAAAAATAAACGAGATGGTTGAGGAAAAGATAACACCTATGAGATGAGACCAAAATAAATGAGATTTGTGAGAGGTGTGTGAAATGATTAATTTGTCTCTACTTTATTTATTTCATGCACTTAATATGTGCATGATTTTTTTTTTTTACGTGCAATGCAAATTATGACTTGTTTTTCTCAATTATATTTTATATTATTGTCACACTTATATATAATCGGTTATAAGTCATACCATAATTGGTCATGACTCCATTCAATTTTTTTCAAAATTGTTGCATGTGTGGGTCAATTAATTGCATGTTATTATGTAGGTCAACAATAACATGACTTGAGATTTCAAATTTATCAAAGATACAATCAAGTTGAATAATGTTTTTCATAAAGTAATCAAAAATTCAGTACACATAATGCAACTATATACCTATTAATAATTCAAAGTTTGATTATATACCTATGAGTACTTCAAAATGATTTTGACCACTGCCTTGGTATAATTAATTAAAATCTTATATTCAAAATTACGTGTACAAATTTTTTAAAATTATTTTTTCATTATTGTTTTTTTATGATATCTTGCATTATTTATTGGGAGATGTAACCTCTAAGACATTGTGTCATGAACATATTGATCTTTTTAGTATTTGAGGGTCAACATGCATGTCTTTGGGATCCAAAACTCGATTATTCATAATAACAAATATGGATGAATGACTAATTGGGTTGAAGATGAATTGATTATGGATACCAAGAGTAATTGATTACTACATAAAACATGATCGATCAGGTTCTATTGATAATCAAATATGAGTCATTTTTTCACCTATAAATTATCCAGTAAATTCATTTTCCTAAATTTAGATGTTTTGTTTGGATTGTTCCTTTATAATATTGCTTAAAAATGTATATAAAAATAGACATATCAGTTAAATATTTGTTTATAAACACACAAATGATAATATCAATTAAATATTTATTTATAAACACATGATAATATTTGTTAAATATATATGGATATCAATAACCAGTAATTAAGAGATAATTATGAGTTACCATATATCTAGATATATGGTAAAGTTGAATTTAAATCGAATATTTTTTTTAATTAATTAAGACACATATATAAGGTGACGATGAATTATATTTTGAATATTTTTGTAATCTATACGTGATTGTGCAATATTTTTTTTAATAGATCTATACATAATATAATAAAAATATATTTTCTCTTTCTTTACTTTCAAATTTTAACCACGAATACACAAACTGATATATATATATATATATATATATATATATATATATATATATTTTGTATAAATATTAATATTTTTTTAATTAAAAATACAAGAAAACGTTAATTAAAACAATAAAAAAAATGGTTACATAATTCAATTTATATCCTCTACAAACTTTCCACTTAATTCTACTTATTTTCAATCACTTTTCCTCCTGCAATCAAACAATATAATTTTGGACGGTGATAGATTAACATCATAAACAGTTCACAAATTAATAAAATAATATTTTAATTTTATTTAATTTATTTTATAATTTTAAATATTATAATATTATTATAATGTGATCTCAAATGTATCTTTTTATTGTGTGTGGTAATCATATATATATATATGATATATTTTTATTTTTTTAACCAAAAAACTGAAAGTGAGTGGGCTTTTTGGGGGAACAGACTAACATTGAAGCCCAGTCCAGGAACTCACGCGACTCTATATGATTTAGGGTTTGTGCATAAAACCCTAATATTTAATCAAAACCAACACATCAGATCTGCTTCTTGTTGTTGAAAACCTAGGAAGCGGCAACAATGGTGAGTTTCTATCCCAGGACGTTTACGCTAATGATGTCTCTCTTGGTTTTTGGTTCTCATCGCTGTGATTGAATTTTCAGGCAGATGTTGAGGTCGATGTCGCGGCAGCAGGAGTCCCAAAGAAGAGAACGTTCAAGAAGTTCAGTTTCAGAGGCGTGGATCTCGATGCGCTTCTTGATATGTCCACCGATGAACTCGTCAAGCTTTTCAGTGCTCGCGCTCGTAGAAGGTTCCAGAGAGGCCTAACCAGGAAGCCCATGGCCTTGATCAAGAAGCTCCGCAAAGCGGTACTGTATTCTATTATTTCTCTCTTCATTCCTGATTTGGGGTTTTTGCTTTCAATTTTGATTTCCACAGCATCTTCTCGTTTTACACCTACCAATAATTATGAGGTCGCACTTCTTGCCGTATACTGAATGAATTCATTTGCTGCATCGCATAAAAGTTCTCGTTGCTTAATCTTTAATTGCTGTAGTGCTTTTGATTTGTTTTCAGACATTGGTTTATGTTGAAATTAACTTATGTTCCTATACTTTTATCTTAACAGCAAATTTATTATTAAGTTTTTTAATTTTTCTTCCTAACTCGAAGGTTGTTTGTTTTATCTTTTTTTTTGTCAAAACAAACATATGTATAGTGAAATCATTCTATTTCTTTCCGTTCCTGCAAATGTGCAAACAAAACTGATTTGTGCTATGGAGAAAGAGAGTCAAGCTTGATTTTGTGTTATTTTTTGTATCTATAAATTTTGCTTGAATGTGCTTAAAGTCAAATTTTAGTATTTCCACCATGAAAACGAAGACGGTAAAAGAAACTTGCTGTAAGATAATTTTTTCAACAGACCAGAGAATGAAGCAGCGCATTTACATGTTCAATTGCTCTAGAGGTGGTACACGTGCCTATGGGTTAAAAGTAATAAAGTGTGGACAATAATAGAGATTAAATTCTTAATTAAAACTTAATATTTAATTCCGTTTAATCCAATAATTTGTGTCTTTTTTTCATTTGCATAATGGGAAGTGAATTGTGTTTTTTTGGAATAATTATTAATTGTAGTATTTGAATTGATTTTCTGATATTTAAGCTATATTTGGTCACAGAAAAGGGAAGCTCCAGCAGGTGAGAAGCCAGAACCAGTGCGCACCCATCTCCGCAACATGATCATTGTGCCTGAGATGATTGGTAGCATCATTGGTGTATACAATGGCAAGACCTTTAACCAGGTTGAAATCAAGCCTGAGATGATCGGACATTATTTAGCCGAGTTTTCTATCTCATACAAGCCCGTTAAGCACGGGAGACCTGGTATTGGTGCTACTCACTCATCCAGGTTTATTCCTCTCAAGTGAGAACTTTTTGTGGGAAACTTAAGTTTAGTTTGTAGTGGTCTGAAGAAAACCAACTCTTATCAGAGGTTTTGTTTGTTTTACCGTTTTTGTTTCAGTTACCTATCTATGTTTTAACATACTGTTATCATGATTTAATTCCATAGATTCAAGATTTTATTCTGTGTGAAGTTTCATGTTTAAAAGTAATTGCTTCTTAATAGAAGCAACCTGGTTTTTGGAAATATGTTTCTCATCTACTTTAAAGATGTGAAAGCTGCATGTGGTGCTTTCTTTTTGGTTGAGTAAAACCATATTAATGGCACTTACTCAGTGA
Source organism: Phaseolus vulgaris (assembly GCF_051622355.1). Classification (NCBI taxonomy): domain Eukaryota; kingdom Viridiplantae; phylum Streptophyta; class Magnoliopsida; order Fabales; family Fabaceae; genus Phaseolus; species Phaseolus vulgaris. The sequence goes on along the minus strand of NC_143499.1, from coordinate 49,125,383 downwards.
TGCCTAAAATTTATTTATGCATAATTTTGATGTTCCATTTTTTTAATACTTGGTTATAGAATCTTTAACGTGAATGATTTTATTATGATTTGGCTTACTGGTAAAATTAGTTCAATTTTTTTATATATTATCCTTTTGAATTGGAAGATTTATATGCAAAAAGTTGAAGTTAGCCTTCAAAACTTACTTTTAGCACTAAAATGTTTTCATGGATTTATAAAGTTTGCTGCTCTATTAATTTCTGCACGCGTATTAAGAAATTGAAGTAAATTGCGCCTCGAATGTCGTTTGTTTTGTCGATTTATTTTGTTCCAGAAGCGATTAATAGTTGCGTTTATTTTAGATAAATTATTGTACTTTAAAAAAAATTGGTATTAATGTTTTTTATTTTATAATCTTTAACAAGTAACTTTTGAAAACAATGAATTCACGGTAAAATGTATTGTAAATTATGTGTTAGTATATGACATGGACACATATTAAGATATGGATCTATAATAAATTATATAAAAACATAATACATATAATTGTGTGATTAAATTAATTGACAATGTGTATAAGTATGTTTTAGTTTCTTTTTAAAGGTTTAGAGTTTAATGTTTTTCATTGTTTTAAAAGAATTTGTTTTTTATTTTTATAATTGTAAAGAAAATTTATATAATAAATTTAATTTTTAAAAAATTAATATATTTTTTACTTTTAATATTGTATAAGTATGTTTTATTATTGTTAGAAATCTAATAATTAGTTTTTTAATTTAACAGTGTTATAAGTGTGGATGGATGTGTGTTCGATATCAACATACGTCATTTAAAAATGAGTGGTCCAGTTTTATATTTTAAATGAAATTTAATCCGTTGAAGTTGGTTGCAATTGCAACCCCTTTTCTTGTAAAACAAAATCGTATGAAGTTCTCAAGATTCGAGCGATGGTTTTATCAGTTTGCTTTCATGTATAAATTACCTTTAATTTATGATGTTATTTTAACACTGTCATTTTGTTAAGAAAATTATAAACTTTTCCTTCCGTTGTACAAAAAACGTTACATTTAGAAAAGCGTTTAGGTTAAAGATTCCTTCCTCTAAATTCTCATTAGGAAAAGCGTTTTTCACATCAATGTGGATGAAGCTCTAAATCATTCTCAATTATCATGTCATGCCATGATAATTCTAAATGAATATTTTTAGAAACTCGAGAAAAAGGTCTTTTTTTAATCAATAGAAGCCTTTAGACTTAAGTCTAGTATTGTGTTTTTTAACAAGATCTCTAAACTTCATATTATGATCTCTAAAATCCATTGATTTCAACTATTAAGTCAAAAATTAACTATAGTAAATAAATCATATAATCATAAAATATAACAAGTCTTTTAATGCCTTTCAGATCTTTTTAATACTGTCCTTTCATTTGTTATATGTTCATTGACTTTAAATGGTTCATCATTTATTTGTTATTCTGGTATGTTGTCAAATACATATTTTACACTATAAGAAGCATCATAGCCTACTATGAATTCTAAGGATTAGTGTTTTTTTTTTTCATTTTTATTTATAATATATTTTTAAAAAATTAAACTAATTAAATTGTTTATATTTTAGGTAGAATTATAACAGTTTTTTTTTTCTTGTTTTTACTGAGAGGAGAAAAAAATTAGAAAATGTTGGGAAAAAAGAAAACGCAGCGTCACCTTCGACTCAACCCAACTTAAACCCTCGCGTCACTGATTTCTCACTCCTCACACTCACAGAGCCATGGCCGAAGCTTCCGTCACGCTTGGGGCCAAGGCTTCTTCTCTCTCTTCCTCCGCCGTCTGCGCCGTCGCCGCCGCTCTCTCTCAAGTGCGGATCGACTCAACTGCACTCGATAGACTCTCTTCCTCATCCTCCAAGAAGACCACCACCACCATAACGACGTCGTCTTCGTCCAATCACAGCATCACCGTCCCCGAGTTCCTAACCCTAGAGGAATCCCGCGCCTTCCTTCTCGTCCTCCTCAACAGCCTCCTCATCTCCAACGCTCCCTCTCGGATTCCCCTCGCCCTCGCCGAAACCCTCAATTCCAACCCTAGTAATTTCCGATTCGATGACTCTGACCTCGTCACGGAAGATGAACTCACCTGCTCCACACTGCTCGGGATTTCCGCCATTCTCGACCACCACTCCGCCGCACTGTCCGCGTTCGCCGATGTTGCAGCCGCGTTCTCCTGCGAGGCCTTGAAGGCTGACGTAGCAGCTTTCAATTTGATGGATTCTGGCGATGGGCACAACTCCAAGGAGGAGGTTAGCGTTGCCGCGGACTTGAGGGTTCTGCTCAACGGATCGAAGTCGGTTGGTAAGGAGAAGGTTCGATCCGTCGCGAGGGTTCCCAAGGTTCACGGGAGTGTGAGGGAGCATGCTAAGGCGGTGCACTCGAGGATGCGTGTTGAGTTGAATTCGGGGGTTAAGAGCGCTGCTGGGAGTGAGGAAGCTGTGTGCACTGTGCTGCTGCCGTTGGCGGCAGCATTGCGTGAACTCGGTGAGTGTAGTTTGGCACGGGCGAAGAGTAATTTGGAGGGTATTGGTGGTGAAGATTTGAAATTGGGTGTTGGGGAAATTTTTGGGAACGAATGCCCCGTTGAGGATGGTTTAAGCAGTGGTTTTAGTAAGGCTGTTAACTTGTTTTTGGGAAAGGAGTATGGTAAGTTTGCACACGAGGTCTTTGTGCTGTTGGGGCTGGTGTGGAAAGTTGTGGCATGGGAAGCTGTGACGGCTGTTGCGGTGCTAGAGGCTGCTGAGTTGAATGAGGTGATAAAAGGTGCTAAGGAGAATGGTGAGAATCCGAAAGTAGAGGAGAAATCAAAAGCAGAGAAGAAGAAGAAGAAAGTTGTCTTGGGGAAGGGGACTGGCTCAATTTTGGCATTGTTCAAGGAGAGGTTACAGAGTCATGGAAAGATAGCTTTGGGGACTTGGGTGGCTGATTTCCTATCATTTTTGGATTTGGCCAAACCTGAGTTTAACGATTTTTTATTGAAAGTTAAGGATGTCGTGGAGAGCAATGAAAGCAGAAGATTGCCCAAGATTCCTAAGGTAATTTCTCTTATGTTTGGCTACCGGTTTGATTTTTTTTAACTTTGTGTTTATTGGTTGTGTTATAGTCTGCGTAAGTTTTCCACTCCTTTGTGGTCCGAGAAAAAAAATTGTCTGCGCTCTTTATTGATTAATTTATCTATTCAATGCATTTTGTGTACTGCTGTGAGGATTACATTTAATTTACCACTTCATGAAAAGAGCTGGTTGTTTAATTCTTTGTAGGAAGTTACATCCTTAGTACTGAGGACTGACCTATAATAATTTAAATGTATTCGAAATTGTATACTCATTGACAATTATCAAGGAAATGGCTTAGTTGTATGTGATGGGAAACAGAACAATGGAAGAAATGTGCATGCTGTTCAGTTATTTGCTTGTGGGCATTTTAACAATAGAATAGTCAATTAGAATTTTTGTAATGGAGTAATATGCTCTGGGTTGACTAGGCGGGACAGGTATTGGATGAGTATGCTTTTGAGAAGAAGAAGAAACATGTAGATGACAATGCATTTGTAATTTGATATTGACTTTCGTTAGCCATAATTCACTCTGATAGAGACATGAGAATGATAGTCTTCATTGTACAATACATACTTTGAAGTCATTTTGCTCAAGACCTTGCTTTCAATTATACATAACCCTATTTTAACAGCTTGTACTGCTGAACTAGTATTCCTTTTTTACTGTAATCTGTGCGTGTTGTCTATAGATAATGGAATTGTTTAACCTTTGTTGTTTCTGGGTGGGATATGTTTGTTGGTAATCTTACCTTGAGTTTCACAATATGATTTATCAGGGGACTCGTGATTTTGCTAAAGAACAAATGACAATTAGAAAGAAAGCTTTTTCAATAATAGAGGAAGTTTTTGAGAGGCATGGCGCCACTGCCTTAGATACTCCTGTTTTTGAATTGCGAGAAACTCTCATGGGAAAATATGGAGAAGATTCAAAGTTGATTTATGATCTTGCTGACCAGGTAAATATGCTTATTGCCTTTTATGACTAAAGCTTCTCTTTTCTCTGGGCAAGGATACTTTGTGAGAATAAGCTTACAGAGTTCAAAATTCTGACAGCAGGGGATATCTTTTCTTATAGATTTTTTCTTCTTTCTATTTCTTATGCTGAATACAAACTTCTGTTTTTAGCGACCACTGTTATAATTCTATGCCAGAGTGGTATCCCCTTTCTGTTTAAATTCATAGAGCTGTACTTCAACTTCATGCTAATTCATAATCAACTTGTTTGATAGGGTGGAGAGCTTCTTTCTTTGAGGTATGACTTGACAGTTCCATTTGCTAGGTTTGTGGCTATGAACGGTCTGACATCTTTAAAAAGGTACCAAATAGCTAAGGTTTACAGAAGGGATAACCCATCTAAGGGAAGATACCGTGAATTTTATCAGTGCGACTTTGATATTGCTGGTACTCCACCTGAAAAAATGGGCCCAGACTTTGAGGTCGTTAGGATTTTGACTGAGCTACTTGATGAGCTGGACATTGGAGAATATGAGGTAGGTTTTTATAATATTCATTCTTTAGAAGTATTGTTTTGTGAAATTGTAGACCTCACTATTGAGTTCAAAAATTTAAGTTGGCATCAACCATCATTTTTTATTTTATGTTCCGTCAATACTTATTTGGGGTCTGGTTCACATCATAACTCATCATCTATAGTTATGCCATTGTGATTTTCGTACTTATTGGTTAAATATTTTCTAAATAAATGTTCACCTTTTATTGACTTTTTTTCTCAGATAAAGTTGAATCATAGGAAGTTACTGGATGGCATGATGCAAATATGTGGTGTACCTCCTGAAAAGTTTAGGACAATATGTTCAAGCATTGACAAGTTAGACAAGCAGTCTTTTCAACAGATAAAAAAAGAAATGGTAAGGACATATGTTGTTTGTGTCTATTTCCGTTATAATTTTATTTATTGAACGATTAGTTAAAGTTTTTTATCTTATATCTACTGTTGCACATTTTGAATGAAATAGGCTTTGTTTATTCAATATTATTTTTTAAAAAACTTCATAATTACTGCATTATTTATGGGTAGCAGTTTTTGTTTAGGGATTGATTTCATTTTTAGTACCTTCATATTTTTGGGTAAATCTTGTATGATTTGTTGAGGAGGCAAACATACTGTTAGTGTCTTGATGGTCACCTCATTGTATATGATTTCTTTTTTGTGTTGTGGTTTCTTCGTCCCTGAGCTGTCTGGATTGTAAGAAAAATGTTCATTTTCCATTCATTTATGTCCTATTTGGAAGTTACTGGTAGCAAGATCATATATCATCCATTCACTGGCTTAGGTCATAGAGACTTAATCATTATTGTTCTCGTACTTTTAGGTATAATGCTGATTAAAATTTATAACATTCAACTTCATGATTATATTATTATGGTAATGTGCTTTTACTGTGATGCTGCAGGTGGAAGAAAAAGGATTAACTGCTGAGACGGCTGACAGAATTGAAACTTTTGTTAAGGAAAAAGGATCTCCTTTAGCATTATTATCTAAATTTATACATGAGGGTAGTGATTTCTCAAAAAATGAAGGAGCTTCTGAAGCATTGAAGGAACTGGAAATTTTATTTATAGCTCTGGAAAAATCAAAACGGATTGATAAAGTGGTTTTTGACTTGAGTCTTGCCAGAGGTCTGGATTATTATACTGGAGTTATATTTGAAGCTGTTTTTAAAGGAGGCACTCAGGTATTTTTCATGTCTTTTTTTATCTCCTCTTCATTCTAAATTGTTTTTTCTCTATTATCTGTCATCCTTTCAGGGGCACAACACATTATGGATGCTTAGGTATAGTGGATTTTCCCTATGTTGCGCATCACAAAATGCAACAAGCTAAACATGTTCATTAGTTATTTCTTGTAAATGTGCAGTTGAATTGAAACACAAGATGATATGAAAGATAAAACAGTTTTTTATGAAATGGAGTTGAAATTTGAAAGAGTTGATCTATATGAAAAGTGTTGTTAATTTTAATCACTAGAAGTTAAATCAGACTGCATGTGGCTTTTGATTTGTTAGGATGAGAAATTAAGGTTGTGTTTACTTGTTTTTCTGTTCCCTTTTTTCCTTTCCTATTTTCACTTTTTAATTACTAAACTGCCACATTGTTTTCAAGTACAGTAAACAGAAGTACAATTAAATGCCCCCAACTTTCTAAAAGGAAATTTAGGTTGAAAATTATGCATTGAGATGCTATGAACGGAATCAGAGCACAGGGGTGATTAGCTATAGGAGTCAAGATAATGGATGTTAAAGTCCATGTCTTGGCTATATCTAGGGTCTGTGAAGACGGCTGACTTAGGATTTGGGGTTTGATGATGTGTTGGTTCAAATTAAGCAAGAACTGACTAGGTTCTTGATGATTTGGATATTATGCTGTTTGGCTTAGAATTTACAGCTGGATTAATGATATTTATTTTTTGGTTTTTATGTGGTTTCAAGTTTCAACCCATCTATTTTTTGCGGGGTGGGGACAGATAAGTTGATGATTGTAGTTCAGCTTATGTTTTATTGTATAAAAAGTGCAATCAATCAATACTAAATTTAATTTGTAATTGTAGGGTCCCAACCTGGTTTTCTAATATTTGTTATTCAAAAAGCCTCTGGAGATAGGAGGAAGTAAATTAAAATTCTTTATTATTTGAAGTGGGATACGTCTGTAGTTCTATGCTTGTCATATTTGTGCAAATACTCTGTTCCTGCGTTCCATTTACATTGTTTTGTTGAGATCTTAAACTTCTATTTGGCAATGGAAATGTGGTTCTGAGCAGGTTGGTTCAATTGCTGCTGGTGGGCGATATGATAACCTTATAGGGATGTTCGGTTCAAAGACAGTGCCGGCAGTTGGTGTGAGTCTGGGAATAGAGAGAGTGTTTGCCATAATGGAGCAACAACAAAAGGATCAGAACCAGGTGATCAAAATGTTTGATAAGTGATGAATAATTTTTTTAGATGCTTATGTATAAACAATTAAATATTTCTTATTCAGGTAGTCCAGGTTCAGTAATTTAATTTAGGGTTTGACTTGGTTTTCAGCTGTTGAGTTATCATGAAAAAACTAAACTATTTGAATATGAGCCAGGTCACTTGTAGAAATCAGCTTTATCATTTATTAACAACGAATCAATCTAAACAGCCAAATATATGCACCCATGTAGTATGCATGATTGCATCGCGTTACTAGAGACGTTTGTGATTCAAATTAGTTGAAGTTGACTTAAGGAATGTCTCTTTTGAGATATTAGGCAACACCACTGTCTACTTTCCTGGTTTTTGAGATAGTTTTGAAAGGTTGTAAAAAAAAGATCAGAGGCAAAGAGTACAGAAGAGAGGCAGTAGGACAAAGAACATGTCTCCAGGTCAATGGAACCAGAGTCCATAATAAATAAGTTCCTTGCAAAACCCAGTCCGGTATGGTGTACCCAACATTCTTATTGGGGTGATACAATGCGACGGTGCACACACTCACTCACGTGATACCCAAATGTATGTAGTACACTATTAAAAATAGTGGGTCAGATTTGATTTTTATAGGAAGATCCATGTTGTTGTTTTCACGCATCTACTGAGAATCAATATTTTCTCTACTAAGATGACTTGTTATGCATGGTAGCACTTACTGACAGACTTTTGTGTGTAACTAGCATTGCTGTTTGTGCGGAAACAGTTAAATTGCATCATTTTGCTGCATTTAATAATGATAACACTGATGTCCCGGTTGTCTCCTTTTGTTTCTAGCTTTCTCAACGCGTTTATAATTTATATGTTCCTTTCATGTTGTGAACGTCTCGGTTTATTTCATGGCCAAGAAAGTTTGAACGGTGGCATTGTCTAGGCATTATTTTGTAAATTTGTTTTCCCTTTTGTAGTATGTCTTAATTTTGTGTTGTTTGTGTTAGATGGTTCGTCCAACGAAGACAGAAGTGCTAGTGAGCATATTGGGGAATGATTTAACACTTGCTGCAGAGCTAGCTGGAGAACTGTGGGATGCAGGGGTGAAAGCAGAATTCTTGGTCCATAAAAGAAGAACGAAGCACTTCGAATATGCAAAAGAATCAAGGATCCCTTGGATGGTACTTGTTTATGAGCAGGAAGTAAAAGAAGAAGGCGTGGTGCAATTGAAAGATCTGGAGGCCAATATTGATATAAAGACTCATAGAACACAATTTGTGGAGGAACTTCGTAAACGGTTATACCCTTAATGCTCCCAGTCTCATACGTCCAACCCACCAACTCAACTTTGTAGTTCGGCGATCATTTTAACATAAGTATTGAGGGAGTGCAAGTTTTGATGACATTTGATTTCATGTTTCCTCCATTTTCATTTAAGAAACTTAATTTAGGAAATGACATTTTTTATTAAAAAAATATATCAAGTCGCCAAGCGTTCAATTCAAACTTTAGCTCCCCTACTTCAACTTAAATTTGGTCCCTTTTCATTTGTTTATGTTTTACTGGGCTTAACTTATGTGTTCTCCTAAAGCAATGTTTGTTTCCACTGTTGTCATTGTTTACGTTGATGGATGAAAAGGAGGGGCCACACTTGTTTGGATCCTGTGATCAACAAAGAAATGAGAGGAGCAAAATTTGGGTAGTGGCTGAAGGCTTCCTTCTGCATGGGTGTGGTAGCTTGATTTTATAATAGTACCCTTTATTGTTTTGGTTCATCGTGAGTGTGCGTGGTTTTAGTGGTGCTTGATTGTCATTCAAAGGTGTTAGGAAGAGATAATGGTCATTGGAATCTAAGATAAAAGCATAATGTTGAATGAAGAATGGATAATCAACACTATAATTGATTATGTTTTTTGTTTTTATTTTTTATAATTGATTATGAAAATAATTATTTAACTGTATTGAAAATAATTTACAAAATTTTAATTAATTCAAAATCAATTTACAAAATTTTAATTAATTTCATAAATTCGTTTTAACATACTTTAATCTTAATAATTTCTCCTTTTTACACTTTTCTCTCAAATATTCAACATCACCTTCAAATTTTCACATCTCTCTCCAATCCAAAACAATATTAATGTACGTGTCTTTTTTGTTTAATGTGGTATGGTTTAAATATTAATTTAATTTTGCAGTTTACTATTGAAAATTGAAGCTAATTGTTTAATGAGATTTTTTATTTATTTTGTATTTTCAATACAGGTCCAAAAGTAAAAGGAAAAGATTATTTTTATTAAAAATAAGAATTAAGTAAAAACACACATGGAGTAAAAGTCTTTTTAATTAATTAATTAATTAATTAGGTCTGGGTAATAATAGGTAAAACAAATATGAAATAAAAGTATGTGGCATCAAATGATTCTAATTATTTAAAAACAAACATGAAAAAATTATACTTTTGTTCCGATAAATAATGTATTGGTTAACAAAAAGTTGCAACGTAATAAAGTAGCATCTACCAAATCATTACTATAAAAAGAAGCACTTCGAATACCGCATTAAGCGTTACTCTATTAATATATTAATTGTTGGTATTAGTTAATTAATTAATTAACTACAGATAGAATAGAAGGTGTTGGTGTTGGTGTAACGGACTTCTACTTTTTCTCACAGCTGTTACATTTAGTCCCTGTCATCATCAATCATAATCGCTATATCACTATATCTATATCTGTATCTATCTATTTATATATATATATATATATATATATATATATATATATATATATATTTCTCTCTCTAACTTTGTGACTTTCTTCTCTATCTCCACAATTCTAAAACCCTACCCTCTTCTCCTCCAAATTCCACTTCACCCTCAACAATGGCTTCAGAACCATCCACTGTCGTCGGTCAGTACTCAACCTCCTCCCATTCTTCTTCTTTCCCTTATTTTCCCCCACTTTTTTGGAGGTTTTTCTCTCTATCAGTAATCGCACACGTACCATGCTAATTACGACTTTATGCTTCTTCTGAATATGATCTACATCTTCTATTTTCACTCTATTTCTTTCATATACTCCAAACGAGGTTCGTTGGACCCGGAGTTCAGCTGTTGTGTGTGCCCAGTTATGGTACAAATACTGTGTTTGGAGTTGTGATCGTGTTGAATATGTATGTGCTATACTGTTAACTTAAACCAGAACCTAGCGGTATGATAAAGAAACAGAAAAGGCTAAATATAAAAATAAGAAGCCTTCAATTTGAAGGGTTGAGTTTTCTTTGTTTCTATTTATTAGAGAATACCTCCTTTTTAGTGTTGTTGCTTGCTGAGATTGTACATAAAGTTCTTTTGCTGCTTGGTTAACATAGCGTGGAAACTTAGGTACCATGCTCTAGCATATTCTCTGTATATTTAATTGTATTTTGCTGCATTGTTGTCCTGTATTCTACCGTGCCTCTCACTTTATCATCATTCCTTGACATTATAATGTTAGGTAATAATTTAAATACAAAGATTGAAAGGGTGGAAAATTAGGAAAATAGTGGAGGGTCAAAGTGGTGATGTAGTTCTCTATCAATTTTTAAAAATAAAATTCTCTCTGTACGGAAACTGTTATTATGTTTACAAACTTACAAATACACTTATTATGTTTACAAACGATCTGATATCCGTAGCAGGAAATTATAGGAGGGATTATGTTTGTCTGCTAGGAAATTTCATGGGAATCTAGTTTCTAAAAATATTTCCTTAGTGGTTAATTGGTTGAAGTGTTTCCGTCTGGATCCTTATTATTGATGAGGAGTAATTATATGACATATGTCAGAATGGGTCACATGTCAATAGGGACATGTTATTTATAATTTGAAATTGGGGCACTTGTTTTTGGACTGAATTCTGGCAAGCTTGTTCACTTTTGGTCTACTACAATGCCTACTTGATCTCTCTTAACTTAAGCTAAAATCAGGCCAACAATTCTATAACTTTGCTGCTAAACTTGACAGTATTTGGATCCACTCATTCTCCTTTTATCAATTATAGTGGACGTGTGAACTTAGATATTCAGAAGTGACAAACATATACTCTAGAATCGTGGACTGAAACTCAATGTTAGTGAATTGATTTGCACGTTATCCCTTTTTCCAACTTGTAAATGTAATTTATCACTGATCATTGATCGTGTTCATCTTTGATTAAAACTGTTTTTTCTAGAGTATAGATTTATAGTTTTACTCCTATGTTAAAATATCTGGTCTATGTACGCAGTTCCTAGGAATTTCAGATTATTGGAAGAACTTGAGAGAGGTGAAAAGGGAATTGGAGATGGAACGGTTAGCTATGGAATGGATGATGCTGATGATATATACATGCAGTCATGGACCGGGACTATTATTGGCCCCCCTGGTGTAAGCTTTTTCTGTTCTTTGGATCTCTGGTACACTTGATGTAATGAACACCTATTTGCAAAATTGCAGAACTCACTATTTTTCTAGAAATTTATTAGCCTAAGACAGTACGACTCTATGCTTTTCGATTTTTGTGAAAATACACTTCATCATTGCTGTGTTAGCTAAGTTTGGTGTTTGTCTCATTTTGGAGCTGGTTATTTTTCAATCGGAAAGGAGGGTGTATTGTTACCAGGGATTTGGTTTCCTACAACATTGCTTTGGGAACTAAATGGTTATGGCCTTATGGGCAATGATTCCTTTGGAGTCATCCTCTTTTATAGTACACCACATGTAATTCAGAGCTAATATGGTTTAAAATATATGGGTTAATATTTCTAAGTAATTAAATCCGTTTTCTATTTCCAAGATACTTTTTTCTCTCTGACACTGTTTTAATTGTATTTACAACTAATATTTTTTAATTAATTCCATACAAAGGTTATGCGTACTGTCTTCTTGTAACAATGTTGAACTAGTATCTGCCAAAACAAAATATTGTTTTTGATGAATTGGCCTTCTTGTTCTTTTACCAGACTGTTCATGAAGGACGTATCTACCAGCTGAAATTATTTTGTGGCAAGGATTATCCAGACAATCCACCATCTGTTAGATTTCAGACTAGGATTAACATGACTTGTCTCAACCAAGAAACTGGAGTGGTAGGTATCACTTTAATTGAGGATTCCTTGTTCTTTTGTATTTGAATTTTATCTTATATCTAGATTTCCAGGTTGAGCCACATTTGTTTCCTATGCTTGCTAATTGGCAAAGAGAGTGTACAATGGAAGACATTTTGATGCAATTGAAGAAAGAAATGATGTCTCCACAAAATCGAAAGCTAGCTCAGCCACCTGAAGGTGTGTCAATCTTATTTTTTATTGTTGTTATTAGTTAGCCTTTTGTAATTTCATCTTTTTTTTTATCCATTGCTGTTTTTTTTTTCTGTAAATTTAGTTGGATTTTCATAGTTCATGTCAATAAGTAAATGGATGTGAAATTTTTGCATCCGTTGGATAAGTGGTGGAATCATTGTTGCATATACCTATCGATAAGTTATTGGATGTGAACTTTATGTATCTGTTGGTTAAGTAATTGAATATTAGTTGTCATAGATTATTGAGAGTGTTGATCCTGTTGCTTGTAATGCTTTGGAGATGAGGTCGTTGAAAACATGTGACTAATTACTTCTGGGCTACTCAGCATTTAACTTCTTAGAATAGCTGGAACATAATTTTTTGATGGATTGTTCTGGCCATTATGCTTATTAGGAGTTTTTGTTTGTAGACACGTTTGTCACTAGAGATACTGCATTACATTCGTGTGGGTATTCCCAGGTTTGATATTTATAGACTTGAATCCTCAATTATATTTTAGCTAAAAGTTACAAATTCAGTGCATGATCAGTGTATAACTATAAATTGATGTCCAAGTACATATCTTTTTTCATTGCATAACAAAACGATGTCGAAGTACATGTACGCACTATTGTCATGTATTGTCAAATATCAAGTAGATCAAGTTTACAAAATTTTATATAATTAAAGTATATAGTTGGCAATTTAATTACATATCTATAGACGTTTAATTCATGTAAAATTATATATGTTCATGTAAAGTTTGTAGGGATGAATTTCTCCTTTGTGGGCTTGTTGGGAGGATCCTTGAGTCTTCTGGTCTCACGGTCTTCTCCATAGCAGGGTTACCTGCAATTGTACTACAACGCTCAACTTAATTTGGGTTTGAATAGGTGTACTAGTTATGGGTTAGATTTTTCGTACCTTGTGTTCTGGAATGTTCTTCTATTTATTGTGGTAGCCTTGGGCTTTTGGTTGTACGAAAGATTAGTTTGGGCCCCAATTGCTTTTTAATCGTGATTTGAGGTGCTTAGTGTGTATAGACAAAGTGAGTCTAGATAGTACCTGAGATTGGCAATATCGGTCGCTCTTCTAGTTGTGTCTTCGGTTGTGCTCCCTTGTACTTCAGCTCATAAACTCTTCCAATCCTTTTGACTTCAACTCTTCAATTCCTTAGCTCCTTAGCACTTGATCGGCAGTAAATCTGTAGAAGGTTCTCCGACGATCAAGTAAGTACTCTAGATTGAGTGTATGTTATAAAATTGATAAAAGCGTACCTTAATCTTTTGTATAATGCTTATTCATAGTGTCTGATAATAGGCTATTTTATTCATGGGCCGTATCTAACGTCATCCGGATTTGGCGGGGCTTGACTTTGATTTATAGGGAGGTTATCATGATTTATAGGATGTTTCCTTACTTGACATTTATTTTCAGTTTGTTCCTTAACGTAGTTGATCATTCGGTCGGCCGGTCGGTTAATGATGCTGAGTGATGTGGCTCATTCGGCCCCGACCGGTACAACTGGATAAAAGAAAATTTAACTCCTATCTTTTAGCTTGTGATGCCTAGCTTATAAGCTGCTGTGATATGATTGTTGCAACTTGTACTCGGTTGTTAGAAGATTTGCATTTGTCTTATGAGTCTTAAGAAGTGTATGAGGAAGCTGAATCATGTGTATGTATGACTTTTAGGCAATGAAGATGGCAGGATTGACCAAAAGGGGCTGGTGCTGAGATGTTGTATCATGTAATTCAGGTGAGAATCAAAGAATAATAATGTATATAATTATATTCGATCGATAATCCATTTTATGGGTTAACACATTTATAAATGTAATTATGGACCACTTGCTTATGTAACCTGGAGCAATTAAAGAGCAACCATCGTATCCTTGGAAATTTATTGTGAAATGGTGTTGAAACTGTTTTTACCGCGGATTCTAATTTTTGGAACTGTGTATGTATTCATTTGTGTAGGTTGTCGTATGCACTCTTTCATCCTAATCTTGTGGGATAACGTTCAATTTATCATTGAATTGTTTTGAATATTATTTTATTAATTCTACTTGTCAATAATAATTGATCCATTGATTTCTTAATCGATATCTCAATTAGTTGTCTAATTTAAAAAATAACCTATCTAATTGAATATAATAGAATTTTATTGTATTTTAGTCATACGTTCTTTTCTTGACTTATTTATCTAATTAGATACAATTTAGACCTGAATAGTTACATTATTCAATTATATAGTTTGTCAGGATTCAGAACAGAATATAAAGGTTATTAATCTAAGTTTAGTACACATACCATAAGCCCCTAGTTAAGAAAGTTCACAAAATTCCTGTGATGACACACACACCATTTCCCACTATGAAAATGCAAAAAAATATTGGTATCATTATAAATTTCTGTATAGACATCCAAATTCCTTGCACTGCATTGTTAGATAATGGTGTGGGTGGGGCTGTGCTGACAATTGACAATCAAGTAGAAATTCAAGTGTTTCTTCCTGCACCCCCAACAACTTTCTCCTGCATCCAGAATAACTATTTACTTTTTTTAAAAATGACTTCTGGACTACTCATTCCAGAATATTTTTGGAACAACTTTCTAGAACACATTTTTTGAATTCTGGAATTATTTTTTCGTCTTCAACACCTTTTGTTTATGAATCACTCTATTTTGGAATCACCTAAAATTAAAAGTAATTTAGGTATTATGAAAAAATGTAAGGAACACCTTTTTGAATCATCCAAAACTGTTTAAAAGTAATTTAAGTATTATGAAAAAAATGTAAGGATAACGAAAGAAAAATGTAGGGGTGTTGGAAGAAACACCCGAAAATCAATCCATAAAATTATTTGATACATGGTTGGCATTGATACATGGTGTTGATAAAAAAAAAGCACTATTATGAAGTTAAGGACTGAGAGCATTGATTTAGATTTTTGCGGGAAAAGAGCCAAAAAGTGAGTTTTACCAAAGCCACTTACGTTTCATTGACAATAATTCCAATTTAAAGAAGGGAAGAGAGAGAGGACAGTGTTTGTATCATGTTGGGCCAATACTGAGGTTTAGAGCAGAATCAAATTGACTAGTTGTGAAAATGACTTGGTGCATAGATTAAATAAAAAGTGAAAATTCAAACAAATATAATATTTATAACATTTAATTGCTTTGGCCTTGATTTACTTGAAGTTGTACCATGTGTACACCATGTTTTTAGTCGATGGTGTAGGAGATACTATACTATACCGTGGGAAAATGGAAAAAGTTATTATATATGACAAGGTAATAAGATTGATATCACAAATTGATCTTAGTCAGAGAGGGAAAAGGAATACATATATATAGTAGAATTATGATCATTGATATTGTAAGAATCGTGATTCGAATTTTGAAGATGGATACAAGGCATGATGAAATGGGGAAGAAGACACTTTTGTCAATTTTATTGAGTAAACATTATTCATAATGAGTGGCAGGGACACGTGAGAGAATACGAGTCTTTTTGGGTACAAGACACAATACGAATGTGGAGCTGTCTACAGCACTGATTTACAGAACAAAAAAGAGAAGGAAAAATGTTTTATCATACTGCACTTTCTATTAGGGATACATATGGATACAAGAATTTAGCATTTTCTTCTTAGTATTGTAAAATCATGGGTCTGACTGGATGGTATACTATATATGGATCGTCTTTCGATCTGTGTATCTGATGTAATATTATGATAATACAAGCACAAGTCAAAGAATTTTAATTATTTAGTCTTAATCATTCAATTAAGACAAAATCATGATCATAAATGAAGATGTTAGGATTTGATCCATATATATCACATAACAACGCTCCTCTACAAAAAAGATAATTTAATACACAACGGTGAAGGGGTGAAGGGGTGAAGGGTACACTTATTCTTGACCAACTTGAATGTTTTAGGTCGGAGTTCGTCTATACTCCTACTTAGAACAAGTTTATTATTGTCTGTGTTTATGTACTTCCTTAACAGACTAAAGTTTTAGTTGATGGGTTTGTTGTACATAAACCTTTGTTGCATTAATAGAATAAAAATAGGAGTGAGATATGGAAGTTTCACGTGGATGTAGATACGCTGAATCCAAAGTTCTTATGTAGCTAGCAATAGGAGCATGGGTTGGTTTTCAATAATTTATGTGCATGTTTCCCATCCCATCCTTCAAGTTTGTCTGTGTGTATGAATGTATATATCAATATTAGGGTAATCCAGAAAGACACAGATTCAATCAACACTAAATTGGGGAATGCATTCATTGATTGATTGAGCATAATAACTCACTCATGCAATTGCAAAACCTTATCCGTTGGGGCAAAATGAAATTGCCTTTTTGGTCGGAAGTTGAGCCAGAAAGCCTAATGTAGAGTTGTAGTGATGTGTTCTTGTGGAGGCACATCACAACCCAAAGACAAAAATCCTCATAACTTCTCTTCTAAACAAAAAAATATTACACATACCCTTCATTATTGAACTCTTTAGGTCACTTTCCTTCTCTCTTCCAATGCTCTTTCACTTTTCTTTTTCCTTTGATGGAACACCCAATGCACACTCCTCACCAATGAACTACTGCACCCACCAACCATTTCTGTGTGGTGACAGAGAAAGAAAAACTTAAACATTACATCCAATGTTAAATGTTTTTATTAAGAATTGAACTTTAAACTTAACTAAAACCTCAAAAAACTGACTTATGAGATCAAGTTCACATATATTTATATAGAATGAAATAGTCGATATGAGATCTCCAACACACATCCCTCACATCGAGAGTGATAGTTCGTGCTTGGGACAACATACTATGAATGGTCTGATAACGGCCCGATAGCGGTGACCTGATAAGTCCAACAAACTCTCGTTAGGATAAGTTCGAAAATGACTCTGATACCATATTAATAAAATGAAATAAATATTATTTCTCATATCTTTTTACTTTTTTTGGTTCTATTTTATAATAGCTTTGAATAATGTTTTATAAACATATTACTGCTAAATTGTTGAAACCAACCATCATATTTTCACCATTTTTTTTTACTATCTGGGTGGGGAAAGAAAAAACAGACGTATTTAATGTGTCATTTTTTGTACAATGACTTGACGATGTATGGAGATTGTGCTTAGACGTGTTTGGAGGAATTATGTTTCTATTTAGTCAATTATGGGACCTTGCTTCATACGTTGGCATCAATCAACTTCATCTTATTCAACTACAACCTTATATTAATTCAATCTCAACTTCAATTATTTGCTTAATCTCAAAATGGAAATCTTTCTACTCACAGAAATTCCACCTCAGTGTTTGGACCAAACTTTATCATAATGTCACGGATTCATAAGGAAGTAAGACGTAAGATTTACAATCCCAAAGCCATATAATTCACTATTCATTAAGTTTGCAAGATTTATTATATATATATATATATATATATATTAATTATATATAGAGAGACACACATTTTGACTAGCTAAGGTGATGAAATTTCAAACTAGTTAATACTTTAATGATGATCCACGAACTCACCCTTTAAAGGTTGACTTGAGTCAATAAAGAAAAAATGGAGACTGATTTTGTGAGGAAGAAAAACATTAAACATTAAAAGAAAATTATTAGATAGAAATTAATTTTAAAAACAAAAATAATTAGTTATTATATTGATTAAATTAAATAATATTTTAAAAACTAAAAAGTTATTGGTTTCTATATTAATTTCTAATGTTGATAAATAGTTGTTAAATTAATATCTAATTAGTTACTAAGATTTTTGCTACCAAATTTAAAATCTAAATAATTGGTAGTTAAAACCTTAGTAAACTAATTAAATATTAATTTAAAAAATATTTATCAATAATAAAAATTAATTTAAAAATTAATAATTTTTTTAATTTTTAAAATAGTAACTAATTTAGTTAACAAATAATTATTTTTAATCTCTAAAATTGGTTTTTATTTTATAATTTTTTAATAGTGAAGAAGCCTAAATTTCAGTGGAAAATTTTATATGATATGAGTGTTGTTGAATTTGATTATAGAGAGATGAATGTAATGGTTCTATAATTAAACGAAAATGTAGAGAGACGAGGAACAAAAAATTCCACTTTCGTGACATAAAAAGAAGTCTAGGCCATTAATTGATGAGCTATTTTATATTTTTTGTTCTTATGTGAGGAATAAATAAATTTTCTTATTGCCCGACAAGTTAAAAGAAGACAAAATAATTGAAGTTGTTTGGGTGGTTTGTTTCTCTTCTTTTCATGCTATATTTGATAGGTGGAAATGGCTTAATCAAACTTTTCCATCAAACACAGGTTTCACCAACAAAATTCTTCATTATTTTTATTTCATATGTTTTTACAATTTTATCCTTAAAAGATACGTTAATTTTGATATCAACTTTTAAACTATGACTATTGAACTTATCGAAATATATACAGAAAAATATGTTTTATAAAAAATAAAATCATATATTTAGCAGTGAACTTTAAGTCTAACTCAATATCATAAAACTAACTCATAAGATAATGTTTTTATCCACTTATATACTATGAAATGTCTTAATTTCTAGTAAATGTGTGATCTTTAACATCATACCAATGAAATTTATCACGCATGTATTACTATTTTCACTTTATATTTACTTATTTTTTGTCATACACATATATTAAAAAACACTCCAAAATTAAAGTTTATATGGCAGATGTCTAATGAAGGTGACATGTTGTTCTGTCTGTTTTACTATTTCCTCTTCTCTAAGTTCCTGTGATGGTAGGGTATTCTCGTGTTAGTGACCTTTTTTTCATTCTAATTGCAACACTAACATACAAAAAACAATAAAACTTTAATTATATACACCCTTCTGTTTGTTGAATAACTTGGCGAATGAGTCAATGTTCCGCATACTTTTCAGAAGCATATCACATGCTTGAGGACCAATTTCAAATGTTGAAACTTAAAATGGCGTGTTCTTTCTGCAGGTGTTTCAAATTTATTATTATCCGAAGCAATTTGTGGTGATATGCATCAGGGTTTCTTGGTAGTTTAATCCATATCAATCAACTTCGTTTGGGTTGAATTGACCATTGAGGCTTTTTCTCAAACAGTTAGAGGGCAACGAAGTTTCTCACTGCAACGTGTATTGGACGGACGGAGAAATGTCTTTGTCCAATTCTATCTATTGATCAAAGCTATTGTAATAGTAAGTTCTGGTAAGAATTTGTCACGCTTAAGTTCGATGGTTTTTGTGTGCAATGCCTTGTGTTTCTACCAAATTTCATGTTTGTTTCTTTGGTGTCAATGATTATATGCTTTTTTGCCAACTTTAGGATTAGCACAACTAACAACAATGCTTAGACACTAAAAATGTTCTATTCGTTTTCAGTTAATCTGTCCATGGTTCTGCGTAAACATCAATCAATTGTAATACCTTACACATTAATTGTAAAACAAGTTTTCAAGTTCTTGTAATCTTGTCATACATTTGCTTTTAAAACAAAGGGAAAATAAAAAAAGTGGGAAGTGTAAATAAAATAATTTTTACTATTATTATGTCTAAGCTTTTAATATAAATGTTTTACTAGAATCAAAGTTGAATTAGTTTTTTTTCTCTATACTATAAGTTCTTACAATATACGAGATCGAATATCTCCTATCAAATACCTTTTATTCAGGAAGGGTGAAGATACCTACAAATATATTCTGCCGCTCAAGTTAGCTAAGGTACTGATATATCTATATGAGTTTAGAATTAGAAAAGTCATTACCTTTTATTATGAGATCTACCTCTATTTATACTTTTCTATTGGATTTTGTGCTTTGTGAGGAATAGTCCAGAGCATTATAACCCTCATTTCATCTTTTTATTTAAATATACCCTTTCTCTCTTTTTAAAAATACTAAATTTTACTTAATTTAAGAAAAATGTAACTCGTGGGAATGCACTGTTTTCATAGAAAATATAAATAAATAAAGTAGAAATTAGAAGTGTATGGTTGAAAAAAAATGATATATATATAATATAAGAGAAAGAGATAGATAAAAAACTGAATTGATAAAATGAAAATTACAATTTTTAAAATTATTTCTAATGTCTTATTTTTTTTTATCTAGTCTTATTTCCATTTTGGTTTGTTCTAGACTCAACAAAAGAGAGGGTGAGCTTTATTTATATTTATTAATATATATATATATATATATATTTATCTAATTAGATTCAGTGTTGAAGTCAACGGTTTTACACTATATAAAAAAATGTCAGTGTTAAAAATATTTAAATTGTGAACATATACAATGGAAAAAAAAAAAAAAACTAGTAGATTTTTGGATACTCGCATACATCATCCAATGACTCTAACTAAGCTTAACTCAGCATACGTAAATTAAGAAAAAATGACATGAGATTAAAAAATTAAAATATAATAATGAGAATATTTACCATTCATATTTGAAATCTTCTGGATTATCATAAGAGAAATAATTTTATCTTTAATTCCAAATAAATATGTCAATAATTTAATTTATATATAGTTGTCTTTGTCTAACACATTTTTTTATTCATAAAAAAAATAAAAAAAAATAAAATGAGACACTTCTAGTATTTAACTCTTATATAAAAAGTGATCAACCAACATATTTAACGTCTAATTAACACCTCATCTTTGAATATCTTTGTGTGTGATTCTACAAACCACGAAACCAAACCTCAATAAAAATAAAAAATGGTAATACATTCTTAAACTGGGTAAAATATTGAAATTGGAAGCAAGTAAAGGAAGATAGTTTTGTGATCATTAAAAGATGAAAGAAAAGTAAGAAAGAGTTGAAATTAATGCATGGAGGAACTAACAAACCTAATATATGTAATGGTAACAACTGAAAAAGCTGAGAGAAAGGAAAATGGAGCAGAGATTAAATTGAATAAGACATGAACATCTAACTCAAATAATTTTGATGAACCACTTTTTATAACTCACGGGATTTCTTGTGTTGTTTGTGGCCCAACCTCACACAATTACAATTGCCAGCTAGCAAATGCCATTCCAAATTCAATTGTTTTACCAATATTATACATTCATAATTTCATTCACTTTTCCTTTTCAATCATTCAGATCATACACCTATAATTTTCTTCTTCAATCTGTGTAACTCATATTATAACATCGTGTTAATGTATTTCTAATTAATATACTCCTATAATATATTGTTTAATAACAAAATTATAATGAAATTCTTTAAAGTGAATAATATTTTAGATTTCTGTATATTTCTTCCATGTATTTTTGCTTAGTGAGTATTTTTGTTTTGTCCAAAGAGGCTTTTCAAAAGATTTATAAAGCAAATGGGGGGATGTAAAATAGTAAACTTAGTTCATTTTTATTGATCAAATATATTAATGATAAAAAATCCACTAATACATAATAGCTTTAAATTAAGAAATTTGAAAAGATGAGTTATACCTTTTTTTGTTAAGATTTCATGTCGATTGGATATGATATGTGACTAATGCTGCCTTTTATAAAGTTTGGATGGTCTTCTTTACTTACCCATATTAAAGAGTTATATTATACAAATTTAGATATATACATTACAAAATGACTTTTTCAAAATATTCATTAGTTTTAAAGTTATAAATTTATATTTATGTGATTTTTATTTCTTATCTTCACATATTAAGATGTTATTTCTTATTTCAAAATCTTATATTTATTAAAATTTGTAGAAAAGTAAGTAAAATAGCGGTCACAAGACAAAAATAACATCACACCCAATAGAAATTTAATTAAAAAATATAAAATTTTGGAGTTGTCAACCAACAAAAAGATAGTAACTTAATTAAAAATATTTACATTTTAAGAGAGACTTGAAATTTAATTAAGTCTTAAATTAATTATAGAAAAAAAACTAAGAATTTAAAATATATATATATATATATATATATATATATATATATATGTATGCTCCCTTTTGCTTTGTACAGAAGGAAGTTGTGTAGTGAATTGTAATACACACTTTGTGCAGAAACTAAAAGTTCCAATAAAAGGTGTCTAAATGAAGGATGAGCTCACATGTGTTTGAATGACATATTTATTCAGCCAAAATTCTGAAAATATTTTTCAATTACAACTCATGCTAAAATAATATTAATTATTTTCATAATGTGTTCCCTAGTGCATGTGTAAATCTGAAGTAACTTTAGCTATTTGGAGAAGTAATAAATTGAAAAATTGAAACGAAATGTTGGCATTTGTGGATGTTTAAAAAGGTTAGGTTTCATTGAAGGATCCCAACTGTGTCATCTTTAAAATCCCAATTGCAAACACACCCATACTTTAATTACTTCATCTCATCACAACCTGGACAAATAATACACACAAACAAAAAATACACCAAGTGCCTACCCTATTATTCAATTAAAAAAAAACATTCATATAACACAACTTTTATTATTATTGTTTTTATTATTATTAATACTTTCAATTGTGCTTGTATAGACCGATAGTAATTGTTATCGGCCGGAACAATTGTCTCTAATCTCTTGGTCGTTCCTTCACCGCTTTCCTTCTCATACTCTTCTTGGTGTCGGTCGCTTCTCCTTCTTCTTCTCGTACTTGTTTTACACTCTGTCGGAAGTTAACCTGTGAAGGATTCTCTGATGATCAAATAAGTGTTTTGTATAAGAGTGAATGATACCTTAATTTTTTGTAACTTATTTATAGTGTTAGTGGGTTATCTCACTTATGATCGTATCTCGCGCATATCTTTAATAAAACAGTGTTAACTGATTTATCGCATGATTACCTGAATTTATAAGATGTTACCTAATTTGTTGCATATTTTTTTATTTGTTATTTAATATAACCAACTCATTCGATCAGTCGGTCAGTTAATAATGTCAATTGACGTAACTCGTTCGACCGATAGATCATTTAATTTTTTTTATCCACAAAAGATAAATTAAATTTTAAAAAAATATATTTAAGGGATGTTAAAAACTTTTGTATATAAGAAAGTCCATATTAACACCCACAAACCATTTGACCATCTAAACATACCAGAAAATTACATCAAAGAATTATTATCATCTAATATTAATAATAGTTTTCAATTAGTTGACTCATAAATAATCATTAATTTTTGTTAGTATATACGAGTAAATGTGAAGGACTTTTTTTCCATGTCACATTTTTTCCTCATCTACTATACCGGATACTAATCTTACTATATTATGACTATAATTGATCTAATAAATTTTTATAAACTTTAACAACAATAAAAAACCCATGGTCTAATTATAATTTCATGTAAGATATGGTAGATGCTAAATTGAACAGATGAAAGAATAAATGTGATTTAGATAAAAACATAAACAATAAAAAGATATTAATTATATTTTTAAAAGTGCTCGGTATTTTATTCTTTGGGAAATTATAATAATTTAACTTTTAGTTAAGACTAATGTGAATCTTTACATCATCAACTATTTTAGGAACAATTATTTAAAATAAATAATTTTTTATTCATGACATTTATAACTAAATGTTAATATAGAAATTTAGACGCTTTCCAATTAAATTAAAATTTAACAAAGGATTAAATGCTTGTGCCGTGAAGTATTTTTAAGCGTTAAATTTTCTGAAACTAATAAGGGGGCTTTTAATATTAGATATTTTTTCATACGTATGTTTTCTAACGATGATTAAGAATCCTTGAAATTATTATTTTTTTTTATTGAAACAGCTAAACAATATTAAATTCCGTCGAAATGTTTATATAATTATTTTAGAAACTAAAAATAATATATCTTTTTAACTAAAATCTTTAATATTTTATCCTATTGAATAATTAAATATTTTTTCAATCGAAATTTTAGTTTAACTCAAGAAAAAAAATAGACATTTCATTTTTCTTTAAAAAATTGGTAAAAAAAAATATAAAAGTAATATATCTTCAATAAATATTTCAAAAAAAAAGTTAAATACAATATTTTTTTTTCACAACTTCGTATTATAAAAAGCAACATTAATTAACAAAAGTACAACAAGTTGTATCATTTAACCATATGGTCAGTGATGAAATCTTTTTTTTTTATCAAATGTCTCTGAAGTGTAAGCTGTTTGAAATTGATTTTAAAAATATAAATATACAGTTACTTGTTTTATTTATTCTGATAATATTTTCTTTTATATATCACTTTTTTTATTGTTATATGTATCTCTTATTTGTTTTTTATTATAATTATTATTATTTTGATGTTATCTGTTGTCACTTTCGAGTGGGATGAGCATTTGAAGTAGTGATCTAAATTGAAGATATAATATTAGTTTGAATAGTAAGTAGTGGTGGTGGTGTAACAGTTTTAGACCCAAATAATTAGGAGAATGAAAAGAAACGAAATGTCACACACTCCATTCAAACAAACTGTTCCTATCAATCCCAATTCCAAACACAAGAAAATCGAAGGACCAACAATTTTGCAAAATAACTGTGGTCTATACCACTGAATGCGATGTCCACTCTCTTTATCAATTGGACCCATCTACTCCCACACTTTTAAACTAAATTACAACTTCACTAATTCTTCATCACCATATTCTAAATCTATAAGGAAAACCAATCACTACATATGTTATATGATTTTATGAATTATCCTTATTTTAAGTCGTATAAATAAGATGATTCATCGTAATAATATTATCTTAACGGATTTTAGGTCAAATAAATTATAAACTCTTTTTCGATTGAGAAATTATTCTTCTGATACAATAAATATATAGTTTCACATTGTTTAGAGATCAGATATAGTTTAAACACAGTCTTCTTTCCTAATTCATGAAACGTCTTTTAAAAACAAAATTATAACGGAACTCAAAACTCCAAAAAACACGAAAAACGCTGATTTTTCTTACATTAAAGAAGGTGAAGGCATTAGTTTGTTGTTTTGTTAAAAAGAGTAGTTGTTATGAGTTTAGTGAGAGTGTTTGGATCCATAAAATAATGGCAGCAGTAGGTAAAACTGAGTCCAGCTTTTGGCCTTTGGATGCCTTTACAGTCAACCATCAACACCAGCCCCTTAACCATTTTTTGACTTCAACCTTAATCTGCTTCTTCCCATTAACTCAACCCAACCTCCACAACTTCAATATATATATTAAAAACTTTTCAAACTCTATAAATATTTTCTACCAAATTCTTATTATTCAAATAATACTTCTGTCTGGTAACTTTACATAGAAAATATAGTTCCATAACTCTTAAAATTATATTCAATTTTTAATTTTGATGTGATAAATTTATAAATAAATATATATAATTTTAGAGCTTATATGCATATATTATTAGTTGGTAAGTTAAAAAGCATATAGCACTCCACTTTTCTTGCTTTTGTTTCCACAATCGATAAATAAATAAATAGCTTCTTCTTGCATAAACTTGGTCACTTCCTTACGTAAATTCTCAAGGAAGAAACTCTCACCATAACAATAAGACTCTCTTTCACCATGCATCATCTCCTTCTCCTCTTCCTCTTCCTCTTCCACCTCGCCACCCCCTCCTCCGCCGCCATCGACACCTTCATCTTCGGCGGTTGCTCCCAGCCCAAGTACACGCCGGGTTCGCCCTACGAGACCACCGTCAACTCGCTCCTCACCTCGCTCATCAACTCCGCCGCCTTCGCCAACTACAACAACTTCACCCTCCCCGTCGCCACCTACGACACCGTCTACGGCCTCTTCCAGTGCCGCGGCGACCTCAGCAACGACCAGTGCTCGCGCTGCGTGGCGCGTGCGGTCACTCAGCTCGGCACGCTCTGCTACGCCTCCTGCGGCGGCGCGTTGCAGCTCGACGGCTGCTTCGTGAAGTACGACAATGCGACGTTCGTCGGGGTGGAGGACAAGACGGTGGTGACCAAGAAATGTGGACCGTCCGTTGGGTTGACCTCGGACGCGTTGACCAGGAGGGACGCTGTGCTGGCGTATTTGCAGACGTCGGATGGGACTTACAAGACCTTCAGGACGAGCGCGTATGGGGATTTTCAGGGTGTGGCGCAGTGTACCGGAGACTTGAGTCCCACCGAGTGCCAGGATTGTCTCTCCGGTGCCATCCAACGGCTGAAAACGGACTGTGGGCCCTCCCCCTGGGCAGAGATGTACCTGGCCAAGTGCTACGCGAGCTACTCCCAGAGTGGCTCTCACTCGCGCCCTAATAATAATGGTAAGCGTAAAAACTGCTCCACCGTGCGCGGTGGTGTGCTCATCATCCCTTGCGCCTTTCTTTGCTTGTGTGTTACTAATCATTTCTTTTACTTTTTATTTCTTTTTTTTAATTCTTTGACATAATTAATTAATTAATTAGAAATAATTGAGTTTGCTTACATAGTTTTCGAATTTCGTTTACATGATGTTACTTGCCACTTCGAAAAGGTAGTAAGTACGTTGTTGGGTGTGGAAACTGAGAACTGATCTGGCAACTCATAACGTCATTCAAACTCAATTTACTTCTACACTCTCGATTCTTCTTTTCCTTTCAAAAAAAATATTATTATTTTATATATTTTTGTGAACCTAACTTTTTATATAATTAAATTATAATTTTTAATATTATTATTTTAATATTTTAATATTATTTAATTATAAATTTATCCTTTATTATATACATTTATTTTTAAACACAACACATCAAAAGTTATATATAATTTTTATTGTCTTTGTGATATCATATTTTATGAGATCAAGATATGTATTTTAAATGGCGTGTTCGGTATTAGATATCCGACACTCTTATTATACTTGTAGGACACGTATAATGAAGTGTCAAATTTAAAAAATATTTGTTAAATTTTTTAACGATTCTAACACAATTTTAGAAAGAAAAAATACATTATTTATTATAAACTTAAATTTATTGTATAATTATATAATATATGGATTCATGTTACGTATTTGTGTTTGTGTCTGCATGTGTATTCGTGTTATATCAATATTCTATTAGTTATTTTTTAATATAAAAAAAAGAGAGATAAAACTATATGTTTTTTTTTATTATTTGATCAGAGAAAATATTATAAAATAGTTTTGTTAAAATTATATTTTCTTTCTCAGTATTTGTAGGCAACAAGGTGTCTTTTGTTTGGTTCGTTGGTATCATTTTTGTGTCCTAGATGGGAAATTTCCATTACGCCGTTAAAATTGTACGGGTCAGTGATGCGTTTACATTACTCCATTCATCCTTGAGCTTTAATTTACGTGAGTAAACTAAAATTCTGTTGAAACTATAAACAATAAATAAAATATATTTGATATTGTTTATAATAATATAATAATATAATAATATTTTTAAATTATAAAATAAAATAAATAAAATATTAATTTATTAAAATGT
The DNA here is from genome assembly GCF_051622355.1 of Phaseolus vulgaris. Classification (NCBI taxonomy): domain Eukaryota; kingdom Viridiplantae; phylum Streptophyta; class Magnoliopsida; order Fabales; family Fabaceae; genus Phaseolus; species Phaseolus vulgaris. The sequence continues at coordinate 49,097,683 of NC_143499.1, read as the reverse complement.
GAATTACATCATCACCCTTATTCAAAATTTTGTGGTTGTCATCATTTCTTCTCTCTTGAATGTATTATGTATCTGATTTTTCTATGTGCTTCACTGCTGCAGTGCTCCTTTTTATATCCTTTATAGAAAGTTATTCTTTAGGCTCAGCAAACGAGGAGAATAAATGATAATGGGAATATAAAAGGAAAAAAGTAATATTACCATTTGTCCTAATCCTAATGCCCCAAAACCATATTACACATAATACAGTAAGTAAGATCGGTGATGAAATTCTTACTGCAACAATTCCAACACTTATTTGACCAATTTTCTGACATAATATGAACAATGTAGATGACAGTAACCACAATGATGATGAGATTGAGAAGACACTCGCCATACTAATTGGACTCATTGCTGGGGTTGCTCTGATCATCGTTTTCCTTTCCTTCTTGTCCAAAGTGTGCGAAAAGCACAAAGGTATGGTTTTCGTGCTACTTATTACACATGCATCTAACTGTATTTTCTTCAAGTGTTTAATTTATCATTGTGACACATTTGTCTGAATTATGCAGGTGGTAAATAAAGAATATAATATGTGCACAGTTCTGGGATTGAACTCTGTTAGTCTCAAATTTCCTTTTTGTAATCAGTCCATCTTATTCTTATCTTCTAAGTTCCCTGCTTAGTTCCTTTTATAAAGAATACCAGTGAAGGTATAGATAGAAAGATGTTATGGAAAAGTTGTTCCATGAAACAAGTTACACAATGGGTTGCAATAAGGAGAAAAGGCTCAAAGATTCCACTCTCTATGACCATTCGTTTTCTTGTCTAGTGTCCACCACTGTGTACAAATACTGAAGAAGACTTTTAGTGAAAATTGCAGCATGCATGCTTTCTTATAGGCTTTGAGGGTATAATTAGAGTTTTTTCTTACTTTTCATATTAATCACCTCCAAGAGCCTTTACTTTCGATCCCAAAAGTGAGAATAAGAAAGGTTTGATGAAATTTCTGTCAAATCAGTGTCCCAGTTTATTATCATTTGCTACTTATCATGAAATGGTCATTGGTCCTTCTCTGATATCTCTTTACTCTGTTTGGCCATTATAATCATACCATACCAGATATGCTCTATGTGCTCATGCAGCTCTTAATTTATGACTTCTTTCTCTTCATCTTCTTTTAATAAATACAGATGAGAAAGTCATTGTAATCATTAGTTTCACTCATGGTTACTCTTCCTATCTAACTTCATCAGATATTCTGATGATGACAGAAAAATATACCTACTCAAGTTTTGACCGACCACCCCATAAATACCCTGTAATTTTCTCTACATACAATAAGAACAAGTCTTTTGTTAGATTAAAAATTTCCAACACACCTCCTCTCCTCAATATTGATACTGACAGATTGTATATGAAATAATATATTATGATCGATCCGATAATGGTGATTGGGTGATCTTATAAGTTCAACAAACATTTATTAAGATAGATTCAAAATGACTCTGTTACTGTATTCAAAAGGGAATTTTCATTAAGTGATGTAAAACTATCATAATGATCCGCAGTGAAGTGGAATTTTCAACTGAGATAACTTTTTTTCTGATAAAAGAAAACATTGAATAGTACCCTTTTTTTCTGATAAAAGAAAACATTGAATAGTGAGGAAGTAAGGATGCCAAATTATGATCTTGCAATGATTAAGGAAATATGATGATCACTCTATTATTTTACAATATTAAGAAATGGAGCAATGTGGCATTAACTTATTTAAGAGAAAAGAAGGAATATAAATTGATATAAGGTAGTAATAATTAGAGAAGCATGATCCACCTAAGCAAACAATGTTCACGAAATCGCTCCGGATTCTTCGTTCTTCTCTTCCCATCATCAATTGCTTTTGGGGTTGGCTTTTAATAAAGGAACTCATTTTTGTCCTAGTATATGCAATTCTTGGCTCCACTTAACATCATTACTTACTTTACTAACCTTTTTACTTATCTTAATTACGGAAACATTCTTTGTCTCTCTTTTCTTAAGCATAATATAGAACATGCCACACCATACGTGACAAAAGTTGCAAAACCCTGTCGTGTTCATTGTATTGTATATTAACGAAGTAGAAATTGTGGCATTCAGCAAAGAGGAACATTAAAATAAAGACGAGAGTATGCAGGGTCATCAAAAAGAAAAAGGAGAATGATTGTAAATTTTTTAACTCAACTACCAAATATCTTAATTGAGATGACATGAACAAGTTCAATCAAGCATTATTCAAGCTATTATCTATTTTATTTATAGAAATTCTTCTAAAAGATTAAAAAAAGAAAGATGTATATAAACAGTTCTTTATCTATTCGTGGTACCGTAATAATTAACACTTTAAAAGATTTGAATTAGATGAAAGAAAAAAGTTTAAAATATTTAAATTAAATGAAAGAAAAAGTTACTTATAGAAAAGGTAAAATTCTAAATGAAAGAAAATTGGAGGGATTAACAAAATTTATGCAATTGATAAATAAGTTAGTCTTTTCAACCTTTTATTATATTGTATTTATCGTAAGTCCTGTATATTTCTTATTTTTGTTATTAAATAAATCTGGAGGGAGAGGAAAAGAGGAGTATATTTATAAATTTGATTTGACTATTCTATATTTTACTCAATAAAAATGTCTGTGTTGTATGATTTTATAACAGAGGGTGAGGGTGTGTGGGTTGTAACAAGAAGTTTGTTGAATCTCCATGAAAATTCCTGCTACAAATTTGGATTATTGGCTTTTAGGTCAGCAATACAGGTTGGCTTCAAAGATAGCATTAATCCTTCATCATTAACATTTAATTTTTGCGTTTGGAATTTCTTCTTTGCATTTATCACCTTTGTTGAATTTTGGAGGAGTCAATAAAGTTGAATAGAACCCAGAGTGTAGGAATTGAAGATCACTAATATCAAACCTGAAATCCATAACGCAGTTTCTAACTCCTCCATGGTATTCATAGTGAAATACAAAACCTAAGTCATTAATTCTCAAAATCTGAAGAAAAATCAATTACATATGTACCTACCTAATCTAAGACCGGATACGGCCGTTAATCTGGGACAAATATCCGAGATCGTAATGGAGTTTTTATCATAAAAAGCAATCAAAGATAAAACGGTCTAATCAATGGGTTTTAGGAGGAAAATGACTATTCAAGAGACGAATAACAGTCACATAGCAATGTCTACTAAGGAAACTACCCGATCAATCTACAATTCAATCTGTCTCATATTCTATAACTCATATATAACATAACACACTATTATCATGTTCTTACTATCTTAAACATCGGAGAACAAAGAACAAATGAAGACTTATTATCGCAAGGGACCTACATACTTTGTCAAGCTACGCTCTTCGAGCTTGATTCCGATAGGAAGAACGTACTTTCTGGTACTTTATTACTTTAGGGCATGAATTTGAAAGAATATATTTAGTTTAATAAGTTGTTGGTATGGTATTAAATTAATTGAGTAGTGGTTAAAAAGGTAATGAAAAAAATAAAAGTAATGGTAGATGAGAAGATAAGGGAAATGAAGTTGAAGAAGAAAGTAGCAAAAGTGAGTGTAGCATAATAAGTTGTATACGAATTACGGAAGAAGTAGTTTTGGGTTGTTGGAGCTTTGAAAAAGGGTATTGAGAAAGGCGTGTAAAGCAACGGTGGCATGCAATATGGCGTTATTGGAAAAGGTAAGATTCTAGTTTTGATTAGGTTTTATCTTATTTCAGTGATGACATGTGTGAGAAGAGTACCACACGAAGCTTCTTATTAAGTCTTTTAGGACAATCATGCCAAAATGGATCATTTTTTTACTTAATTTTCGTCTTCATCTCCAACAACCTTCAAAATATTCATCACTTGTGCACACTTCAACAGTTTTCCTTATTTTAAACTTATTTAGTACTTTTTTTTTAAATATCATAACAATTATATATTTATTTATTTATTGGAGTAATCTTGATCTAGGATAAAAAATAAAATTGATGGCTAGGTTAAGTCTCAGTGACACGTGTGGGTGTAGTGAGAAAAGTAAAAGGTCTGAAGAGGGGAGCTGCTGCAGCGAAAAGGGGTGTTCAATAGAAAAAATAAAGAAGAGGGTAAAATTGTCATTTTTAGTTTTATTAGAGGTGCAGAAAGACACTCTGGAGGTGCAGGAAGAATTTCCCTTCTTGCTTACCCACTTCGCTTTTTTTAAAGAATCTGATCAGCCCATTTCTTACTGAAAGACTCCTGCCAGTCCATGTATTTAAACAAACACACTTCAGATTTTCTATTCCCACCTCATTTTTCTAAGTTCATCTTCCATCTTTATTTTTGACAAAAATACACTCCATCAGAACACATCCCCCATTGCGTTTTGGGCTTTTTATGTTCATCTTTACGTGATTTGGGCTTTGTCTAAAGATCTTTCTTTGGATTTTTCTATTGGCACCTAATTTTTCTACCTAATGTAAATGTAAATGGCTTTTATTTCCTGCAACCAATGCTTTCAACCTGGCCTAATAGCGTAGCGTATTTTTTAAATGGTCTACAATTTTGTAAATGGCCTTATGTCGATCCAATGAATCCATGGGTCATTTTGGCATGCTTTGATTTTTTTAAAATTAAATTATTTTAAAATGATATATATATATATATAAAATTTACATTATATTACTAAATTTAAATTTTAGGTATAATTATTTGACATATAAATAAATATAAATTATAATATATGTATATTTTTAAATATAATTATTTTTAAAATGTATTCTTTATTGTTATAAAATGATTCAGCTTGACCTAAGTTCATTTAAACCTTGGAAAAATAGATGAGACAATCAAATTTAATATGAGAAAAAAAAATGGCAAATTCCCCCTGCAATTCAATTGGTTCTTCCAGCATCTCCATTGGTTCTTGCACTTTCATGTAATTTTAAATACACAGTCACATCTCCTTTTTATTGTTATAGGGAGTTGTGAATTTTTTAACATCTACATTTTTCACCTCTTTCACATTTTTACACCACATATTTTCATTTCTTATTGGTCATTTGTTATATCAAACCTCTATATGATAATAACAAATATAAACTTAAATGTGATTAAACTCTCATAAGCCAATTTTCTCACATACTAAACACCTGTATAAATATACCACAACATCATGATATGTCACTTACAATTTCAGTATTTACGTACTTCGTGACAAGTACTTGAACTTACAGTTGATTTTTCTATTATATTTCACATTAAAGGGCAAAGTGAGTATTTTAAAAGATTGGGAGTATAAGGAAAGAACAGGGGGTGCGGTAAGTAAAAATGATTCTTAAGTTGAGGCCTTAGTGGTTTATGGATTAAGAAAAAGAAGTGGGTTACTTAGCGGAGGGTGGTGTGTGACGTGTGGAGCACGTGTCTGCAGGGAGGTGAATGGAAGTGCGAAACGGTGCGCTATAAAAGGCTTAATTTGCGTGTCTGTCCGTGGAGGAAGCACTTTTTTCATTGTAATCGCAGAAGAAGAAAGAAGAAAGAAGAAGCGTAATCGGAAGCTGAGATCTGATCTCAATGGCGTTAGAGTGGGTTGTGCTAGGCTACGCTGCGGCCGCAGAGGCCATAATGGTCATTCTTCTCACCATCCCCGGCCTCGACGCCCTCCGCAAGGGTCTCATCGCCGTCACCCGCAACCTCCTGAAGCCCTTCCTCTCGGTCGTTCCCTTCTGCCTCTTCCTCCTCATGGACATTTACTGGAAGTACGAGACGCGTCCCAGCTGCGAGGGCGAATCCTGCACCCCCTCCGAACACCTCCGCCACCAGAAATCCATCATGAAGAGCCAGCGCAACGCCCTCCTCATCGCCTCCGCCCTCCTCTTCTACTGGCTCCTCTACTCCGTCACCAACCTCGTCGTCAAGATCGAGCAGCTCAACCAGCGCCTCGAACGCTTGAAGAATCGCGACTGAAGCGACTACAGATAGATAGGTCTGTTGTTCCATCCCTCACAGAAATATGTCTTCTCTTGTTGTGCCTTCCATTTCTACGTGGAAGAATTCGTTTCCGTCGATTTATTTTTTATTTTTAAATCCATGTTTGCATCGCGACAGCTATTGAGTTTATTCTAGTGTTACTTTTTTCTATTATACTTTAACTTCTGCCACCTAGGGTTTTTTTGGGGATTTTTTTTTTTTTTCGGTGCGGTATCCAATCGCGTCTACCTTGTATCATAGGTAAGCGTGATTTCGATTATTCATCGGTGTTATCTAAAATGCGTGTTTAATTTCATTCTGCGCGTTCTTGTCATTTGTTATTGCTGTTTGTTGCCATTTGTGCTTGTTGTACGTTTCATCATGTCAATTGAAGTGTGATAGAACGAAAATTGTCAATTTGCGAGCCTCAGTTTGTTGATTTTCTTCAACAACACGTGCAGCTGAAGTTGGATTTTGATTGATTGAATTCAGTTACGTATAAGGAGTTCGAACTTCTAGGCATCAAATTCGCTTTTCAAGTGCCCAGAGCTCTTAAATCAGGAATGGGATCTCTGACATTGCTGTGATTGAACCTTGCATGACCCTAAAGAATATTAGGATTCATACGCAAATTCTATGTAGGCTTCAAGTTTTAACTCTCGACTTATAATTTTGTAGAAATTTTACTATTGAAGAGCTAATGAACTATATCCCCACTTTTGAATATGCCACTCGTTTATCTGCTAAACCAAATTTTGTTCTGATGTTAGCTTTTTTTTTTAACTCTAAATTATTTTTTGGTACACTCTATGGTATAAGCTGGTTAATGTTAATTGTGAAGAGTCATAAAATATTAGGATTACAGTTTTGTTTGGAGAAGGGGCGTGAGTATAGTTGTATAGCATGCATTGTTCTTGAACTTTTGGGGATTTGAGTTGTGGACTTGTCTTAGCATGCATTGTTCTGTTGCGTGATTTTCCCCATTTTTGACTAACTGGATATATTCTAATCCTGAAGGTGAGGCAACAAGCAGAATCTTGCTCTGTTCAAGTGCTTTATTCCTTTGCTTAATTTATAGAAGTTTTTGAAGATATATTATTTTTAAACTCGATCTATTTGAAAATGATTCCATTTGTCAAGAAATCATCACAGCAACAATGTCATTTCACAAATATTCAAAAATTAGCCGCTCATTTTTTAAAGTAGTTGTTTTAGTTATAGAGCTGGAATAAATTTTTGAAGAAACCCTGGGAGCAAGAGAACAAAGAAAGGAAAGGTGTTAAATTTTAGTTAACCGATGAACCGTGGATTGTGAACGATAATTCTTTTACTCAAACTCAACACTTGCTATTGAAAGGTTTGGTAAAGTTTTGTGCTTATCGTCATTGTCTGACATTGCTCAGGATCTTGTTTACTTGTATTTATCTGTTCATGCAAATACATGTATTGGAAGGAAGATCATTTGTATATCTTTAATGTCCAAATCTCTCATCAAAGAATGTCATAAGATTTTTGTCTCTAGGAACATGACAAAGTGTGTCATAAAGGTTAAGTTTGGTTTTGTGGACAGCTTTAGGAAGTTAAAAATAAATAAACGGTAACACAGCTTTAGGAAGTTAATTCATTTTGTAAATTAACTGGTTTGTTCCTGTTATTCTAAATTTAGGTTTTATCGATTACATAATTACTATTTTCGTACTTACAATACCTGGTAATTAT